>NW_027182962.1:235000-330000 GCF_041146395.1 Eulemur rufifrons
TGTGTGTGGGGGGGCAAGCCCTCTGTCAGTCCAGTGGTTTGTTTTTATTATGCCCAGAGAGGAGAAGTGGGCATGTGTGTGGCAGGTGAAAAGTGCGGATCCTGTTTCAGACTTAGACTGAAACAGGATCCGCACTTTTCAGCCTGTTCCTTTAAGACTCCTTTGATTCATTCTCAATGATGGTGGAATGGTGGTGACCTCCTGGATTCGTGCTCCTGGAGTGGAAGGCATGGGTCTCCCACTGCCCACAACCCTAGAGGTTCACTTCCCCACAAGAACGGTGGTGTGAATCCATGGAGAATCAGCGTGGGACAGAGAGAGAGAGCAAGAAAAGACTGAGGTGATTAGGGAAATAAATCACCAAAATCTGGAGAGTGTGGGATGGCCAATAGAGAAGGGAGCACGGGACAGCTGTACCCACCTCACCAGAGAGTGGGGTGGGTTCAGCCCCACAGGAAAGCATCTTGTTCCCCCTCTGACCTCCACACCCACTCAATTGAGGATCTGCCTGAAGTCGGTGCAGAATCGCCACGGGAGATGTGGGGCTCTGCAGAGAGGAGACATTGGCAGGAGGCATTTTGGACCCTGGAGTGCTGTGCGCAGCTGACGCACCTAGCAACTGTCTCCTATACGCGGATGGTGGGGCTGCTTTGGTCCCGGCTCTAGCAGACGCCAAACTGCCTCGTATAGGTGGGCGGCTGGATTCTCCTGGTCTCCGGCTCCTCTGGCCTCTGCCGGTCCCTGAGCATTCAACCCCAGTGACAGTGATCTGCAGACGGGCGGCCGCCATTGTCGGGGTCCACAGCCTAAACGCTGAGGAGCGATTGGGTACCGGGCGGCTCCCTGGGCGGCTCCCTTCCCTAGTCCACGGACCCTGACTAGGAGCTCCACCTTTGTGTGAACACTGAGTGGTTCCCCAGTCACGAGAGAGTGGAACGTGGACCTTGCAGACATTGGGGTGGGGCAGACCATCGCCCGCGGGAACTGCAGTGGCTGGGGCGTTGGGCGAATGAGGGCACCGCTCCACTCTCCCTATCCACTGTCTTTCTCACAGAGAGAGACAGAAGCCACCTCGGGAGAGGAAGAGGGGCAGCCCCCCCAGCGGAGCTAGCAAAATCCTGAACAATATGTGAAGGGCTCCCCCTAGTGACAGAGGAGGCAGCTTACCTGGCACTCACAGTGTGCCCCTATCCAGACTAAAGCTGAAAGAAGGGATCTTAAGGATTCATTCAGATGGGAAGGGCTCAGCGAAGGAACTCTAGGAGTATAAAGAATCAAGCTGAAACCATGCCCTCAAAGAGGATTACTAGTTCTCCACCAATTAACACAAAGCAGATTCCAAATAGCAACATGTCACAGGAAGAATTTCAAACATGGATCATAAATACGCTGAACATTATGCAAGAAAAAATGGATAATCAACACAAAGAAACCACAAAAAAGATCCAGGACTTGGAAGAAAAATTCACCAAAGAAATTGAAATACTGAAGAAAAATCAAACTGAACTCCTGGAAATGAAAAATTTATTCAAGGAGCTACAAAACACAGTGGAAAGTCTCAAGAGCAGGGTAGATCAAACAGAAGAAAGAATCTCAGAGATCGAAGATAACACTTTCCAATTAAATAAGGCAGTCACAGAGTTAAAACAAAGAAACATGAGAAATAATCATAGTCTACAAGAAATGTGGGATTATGTGAAGAAGCCTAACGTGAGAGTTATCGGCATTCCTGAGGGTGAAGAAGACAATAAGCAAGGGTTGAATAAAGTATCTGAAGATATAATTGAGGAAAATTTCCCAGGCCTTGCCAAATCTCTAGATACACAGGTTCAAGAAGCTCAAAGAACCTCTGAGAGATTCATACCAAATAGGAAGACACCACGTCATGTAGTTATCAGACTGACCAAAATATCCACTAACGAGGCCCTTCTTCAATCTGTAAGGAGAAAGAAACAAGTAACATACAAAGGAAAGCCCATCCGAATCACGCCAGATTTCTCAACTGAAACCTTACAAGCAAGAAGAGATTGGAGCCCCATTCTCACTCTTCTGAAACAGAATAATGCCCAGCCTAGAATCCTGTACCCAGATAAGCTCAGTTTTATATATGAAGGTGAAATTAAGACATTCTCAGATAAACAAAAACTCAGAGAATTCACCAAGACAAGAGCAGCTTTCCAAGAAGTATTCAAAACAGAGTTACACGTGGTCCAGCACAAGAAGGACCCTCGAATGTAACACTAATCAAGAGATAAATATGAAAACACAGTTATCATAATGGCTCAAGAGAGAAAACAGATCAATGAAATTCAACCCAACATGAGGAACAGCAATCTGTCTCGCTTATCAGTTCTCTCATTAAATGTGAATGGATTGAATTCCCCACTCAAGAGACATGGACTGGCCCGATGGATAAACAAGATATAAGCCAAGTATCTGCTGTCTTCAGGAAACTCATCTAACCTGCAAGGATGCATTTACACTGAAAATAAAAGGGTGGAAATCAATATTCCAAGCAAATGGAACCCAAAAGAAAGCTGGCGTGGCAGTTCTAATCTCCGATAACGTAGTTTTTAAATCAACAAAAGTAAAGAAAGACAAAGATGGTTACTATATACTGGTGAAGGGTACAATTCAACAAGAAGACATAACTATACTTAACATATATGCACCCGATCTAGGTGCACCCAGATTCATAAAGCAAACCCTACTTGATCTGAACCAAATGATAGATAACAACACTTTAGTAGCCAGAGATTTTAACACGCCACTGACAGTTCAAGACAGATCCTCCAAACAAAAAATAAACAAAGAAATATTGGACGTAAATAGAATGCTAGAACAAATGGGCCTGACTGACATCTACAGGACATTCTACCCAAATACCACTGAATATAAGTTCTTCTCATCAGCTCATGGGACATTCTCCAAGATTGACCATATCTTAGGACATAAAGCATGTCTTAAAAAATTTAAAAATATAGAAATAATACCATGCAGCTTCTTGGATCACAGTGGAATAAAAGTAACAATGAACCCTAACAGAAATCCTCATTTCTACTCAAAGTCATGGAAGCTAAATAACCTTCTCCTGAACAATCATTTTATAAATGAAGAAATCAAGTCAGAAATCAAAAGATTCTTTGAATTAAACGACAAAGGAGATACAACTTATCAAAATCTGTGGGACACAGCTAAAGCAGTCCTGAGAGGAAAATTTATTTCCATAAATGCCTATACCAAAAAGACAGAAAACTTACAAATAGACAATCTAATGAATAGACTCAAAGAGCTGGAGAAGAAAGAAGAGACCAAACCCAAACCCAGCAGAAGGAAATTATTAAGATTAAATCAGAACTAAATGAAAAGGACCATAAGGGAGCATAAGGGAGATTAAACCAAACCATAACGGAGATTAATAAAACCAAAAGTTGGTTCTTTGAAAAAATAAACAAAATTGACACACTTCTGGCTAAACTAACCAAGAGCAGAAAAGAAAAATCTCTTATAACCTCGATCAGGAACACGAAAGGAGTAATCACGACTGATGCCACAGAGATACATGATATCATCTATGAATTCTACAAAAATCTTTATGCACACAAATTAGAAAACCTGGAGGAAATGGACAAATTCTTATAAACACACAGCCTTCCCAGGCTCAACCAGGAAGAAATAGAATTCCTGAATAGACCGATATCTAGATCTGAAATTGAAACAGCAATAAAAAACCTTCCCAAAAAGAAAAGCCCTGGACCAGATGGGTTCACACCTGAATTCTACCATACCTACAAAGAAGAACTGGTGCCCATCGTACATAAACTATTCTCCAATATAGAGAAGGATGGGATTCTCCCCAACACTTTTTACCAAGCCAACATAATCCTGATACCAAATCCAGGAAAGGATGCAACTAAAACAGAGAACTATAGACCAATTTCTCTTATGAATATAGATGCAAAAATTCTCAATAAAATTCTAACAAATCGAATCCAAGTGCTTATCAAAAAAATAATCCATCACGACCAAGTGGGCTTCATCCCAGAGATGCAGGGATGGTTTGACATATGGGAATGTAATTCATCACATAAATAGAAGCAAAAATAAAGATCAGATGATCCTCTCAATAGATGCAGAGAAAGCATTTGACAAAATTCAACACCCTTTTATGATAAGAACACTTAACAAAATAGGCATAGATGGGGCCTATATAAAAATGATACAAGCCATATACGACAAACCCTCAGCCAACATCATACTGAATGGGGAAAAACTGAAAGCATTCCCACTTCAAACTGGAACCAGACAAGGCTTACCACTGTCCCCATTACTTTTCTACATAGTATTGGAAGTCCTTGCAAGAGCTATCAGGCAAGAGAGCAGAATCAAGGGAGTTGAAATAGGGACAGAAGAGATCAAACTCTCACTCTTTGCTGATGATATGATGTTATATCTATAAAACCCCAAGGTTTCAACCAAGAGACTCCTGGAATTGATCAATGAATTCAGTAAAGTCTCAGGATACAAAATCAATACACACAAATCAGAGGCATTCATATATGCCAATAACAGTCAAATGGAAAACCAAATTAAGGACTCAATACCCTTCAAAATAGCAACAAAGAAAATAAAATACCTAGGAATTTATTTAACTAAGGAGGTAAAGGACCTCTATAGGGAGAACTATGAAACACTGAGGAAGGAAATTGCAGAACATGTAAATAGGTGGAAAACCATACCATGCTCATGGATCGGTAGAATCAACATTGTTAAAATGTCTATACTGCCCAAAGTTATCTACAGATTCAATGCAATCCTTATTAAATTACCAACATCTTTTTTCACAGACATAGAAAAAATAATTTTACGCTTTGTATGGAACCAGGGAAGACCCCGTTTAGCAAAAGCAATCTTAAACAACAAAAACAAAATGGGAAGTATTAATTTGCCAGACTTCAAACTATACTACAAGGCTGTGGTTCTTAAAACAGCCTGGTACTGGCACAAGTGCAGGGACACAGACCAGTGGAACAGAACAGAAAATCCCAATATAAAACCATCCTCATATAGCCATCTAATCTTTGACAAAGCAGACAAAAACATACTCTGGGGAAAAGATTCCTTATTTAATAAATGGTGCTGGGAAAACTGGATATCCACATGTAGAAGACTAAAACAGGACACATAACTCTCACCCCTCACAAAAATCAAATCACGCTGGTTAACAGACTTAAACCTAAGGTCAGAAACTATTAGAATTCTAGAAGAAAATGTAGGAAAGACTCTTACAGACATTGGCCTAGGCAAAGAATTTATGAAGAAGACCCCTAAAGCAATCACAGCAACAACAAAAATAAATAAATGGGACCTGATCAAATTAAAAAGCTTCTGCACAGCCAAAGAAACAGTCACGAGAGTAAATGGACAACCTACAGAATGGGAAAAAATTTTCGCATACTACACATCAGATAAAGGACTGATAACAAGAATCTATTTAGAACTCAGGAAAATCAGTAAGAAAAAATCAAACAACCCTATCAAAAAGTGGGCAAAGGACATAAATAGAAATTTTTCAAAAGAAGATATAAAAATGGCTAACAAACATATGAAAAAGTGTTCAACATCTCTAATCATCAGGGAAATGCAAATCAAAACCACAATGAGATATCACTTAACTCCAGTGGGAATGGCCTTTATCAAAAAGTCCCAAAACTATACATGTTGGTGTGGGTGTGGGGAGATAGGTACATTCATACACTGCTGGTGGGACTGTAAACTAGTGCAGCCCCTGTGGAAAGCAATGTGGAGATACCTTAAACAGATTCAAGTAGACCTACCATTCGATCCAGCAATTCCATTATTGGACATCTACCCAGAAGAACAAAAGTCATTCTATAAAAAAGACACCTGCACCTGAATGATTATAGCAGCACAATTCACAATCACAAAGATGTGGAAACAACCCAAATGCCCATCAATTCATGAATGGATTAGCAAAATGTGGTATATGTATACCATGGAATATTACTCAGCTATTAGAAATAATGGCGATATGGCATCTCTTTGGTTCTCCTGGAGAGAGCTGGATCCCATTCTATTAAGTGAAGTATCCCAAGAATGGAAAAATAAGCACCACATGTACTCACCAGCAAATTGGTTTCCCTGAGTGCACATTTGGGAACAACACCAATTGGGTATCGGACAGAGGTTGGGGCCGGGTGGAAGGGATGGGTGTATACCTACTTGATGAATGTGATGTGCACTGCCTGGGGAATGGACACCCTTCAAGTTCTAACTGGGGGGGATGGGGTGGGGGAGAGGAGGGGTGCACACCTACATGATGAATGTGATGTGCACTGACTAGCGAATGGACAAAATTGAAGCTCAGAATCGGGGGAAAGGGGAGGCATGGGGAATGTATATAGCCTGATCTTTTGTACCCCCATAATGAGCTAACAAACAAACAAACAAACAAAAAAGAATCGTTTGATTCATCAGCTGGGAATACACCATGGTTCTTTAAAGACCTCTATGCGTGGGCCCAGGTAACTGGCTAGTTCCAAGAAGTATGCCACAGAGCTTTTGAAATAACCACTACGTTGAGAATTATTTGCTAGTTTTTGCACCACCTTTCACCATAATTGTGATAAGGTTCGTCCGTGCCTCCTTCAACCCAAGATGGCTGGGGCGGACAAAACTATGCTGAGGCCTAGTTCACTTGGTGTTGCCGATAGTTGGTACTGGAGCCTGGCAAGAAGCCATGCTATTAAGAGTCATTCCACCATCCTTTCTCCATCATTTTAAAAGGCAGAACACCTTTTTCCAGTTATCATAAGAATGAGTTGCTGGAGGGGACGTTTTTGAGTGGGGTCGGGTGGTGCGTTGAGGGGAAGGCTCTCTGTCTGTCTGGTGGTTTGTCTTTATTATGCCCAAAGAGGAGAGGTGGGCATGTGTGTGGCAGGTGAAAAGTACGGATCCTGTTTCAGTCTTAGACTGAAACAGGATCCGCACTTTTCAGCCAGTTCCTTTACGAATCCTTTGATTCATCAGCTGGGAATCCACCATGGCTGTCGAGACCCCTCTATGTGTGGGCCCAGGTAACTGGCTAGTTCCAAGATGTATGCCGTAGAGCTTTTGAAATAACCACTACGTTGAGAATTGTTTGCCAGTTTTTGCAGCACCTTTGACCATAATTGTGATAAGGTTCATCTGTGCCTCCTTAAACCCAAGCAGGCTGCCACGGACAAAACTATGCTGAGGCCTAGCTCCCTTGGTGTACCGATACATTTTACTGGAGCCTGGCAAGAAGCCATTTTTTTTAAGTACAATTCCACCGTCTTTTCTCCATTATTTTAAAAGGCAGTGCACCTTTAGCCAGTTAGCATAAAGATGAGTCACTGGAGCGGCTTTTTGTGTGGGGTTGGGTGTGTGTGGGAGGGCAGGCCCTCTGTCAGTCCGGTGGTTTGTTTTTATTATTCCCAGAGAGGAGAAGCGGGCATGTATGTGGCAGGTGAAAACTTTGGATCCTGTTTCAGTCTGAAACAGTATCTCCGCTTTTGAGCCTGTTCCTTTTGGAATCCTTTAATTCATCAGTTGGGAATCCACCATGGTTCTCTAGACCTCCCTGAGCGTGGGCCCAGGTAACTGGCTAGTTCCAAGAAGTATGCCGCAGAGCTTTGGAAATAACCACTACATTGAGTATTATTTGCCAGTTTTTGCAGCAACTTTCACAATGATTGTGAAAAGGTTAGGCAGTGCATCCTGAAACCCAAGCTGGCTTCCACAGAAAAAACTACGGTTAGGCCAATCTCCCTTGGAGTTGCCGATAATTGGTACTGGTCCGTGGCAAGAAGCCATTCCTTTAAGTATCATTCCACCTTCCTTTCACAACTATTTTAAAAGGCAGAGCACCTATTGCCATTTAGCTTAAGGATGAGTCGCTGGAGGAAACGTTTTTGTGTGGGGTGGGAGAGGCAGAGCCAGGCCCTCTGTCAGTCCAGTGGTTTGTTTTTATTATCCCCGGAGAGGAGAAGTGGACATGTGTGTGGCAAGTGAAAAGTGTGGATCCTGTTTCAGTCTTAGACTGATACAGGATCGGCACTTTTCATCCTGTTCCTTTAAGAATCCTTTGCTTCATCAGCTGGGAATCCACCATAGTTCTCTACACCCCACTATGTGTGGGCCCACTTAACAGGCTAGTTCAAAGAAGTATGCCACAGAGCATTTGAAATAACCACTACCATGGAAATTATTTGCCAGCTTTTCCAGCACTTTTACCATAATTTTGATAAGGTTCATTTGTGCTTCCTTAAACCCTAGATGGCTTCCATGGACAAACCTATACTGAGGGTTCTCTCGCTTGGTGTTGCCAATACTTGGTACGGGAGTCTGACAAGAATCCAGTCTTTTAATTATCATTGCACCATCCTTTCTCCCTTATATTAAAAGGTGAGCAACTTTCGGCAGTTAGCATAAGGATGAGTCAACGGAGGGGATGTTTTTGGGTGGGATCGGGGTGGTTTGGGGGACAGTCCCTCTGTCAGTCTGGTTGTTTGTGTTTATTATGCCCAGACAGGGAAGTGGATATATTTGTGGCAGGTGAAATGTGCGGATCCTGTTTCAGTTAGACTGAAACAGTATCCGCACTTTTCAGCTGGTTCCATTAAAAATCCTTTGATTCATCAGCTGGGAATCCACCATGGTTCCTTAGAACCCTCCATGCATGGGCCCATGAACTGGCCTGTACCAAGATGTATGCTGCACAGCTTTTGAGATAAACACTACGTGTAGAATTATTTGCCAGTTTCTGCAGCACATATCACCATAATTGTGATAAGGATCATCTGTGCCTCCTTAAACACAAGATGGCTGCCACGGAGAAAACTATGCTGAGGCCTAGGTCACTTGGATTTCACGACACTTGTTACTGGAGGCTGGAAGGAGGCCATTCTTTTAAGTATCATTCCACCATACTTTCCCCATTATTTTAAAATGCACGGAAACCTTTGCAAGTTAGCATAATAATTAGTAGCTGGAGGGGACATTTTTATTTGTGGGGTCGGTGTGGGTGGGGGGCGCAGGCCCTCTGTCAGTTCGCTGGATTGTTTTTATTTTCCCCAGACCGGAGAAGTGGGCATGTGTGTGGCAGGTGAAAAGTTCGGATCCCGTTTCTGTCTTAGACTGAAACAGAAACCGCACTTTTCACCCCGTTCCATTAAGAATCCCTTGCTTCATCAGCTGGGAATCCACCATGGGCCTCTAGACTGCTCTATGCGTGGGCCCAGTTAACTGGCTAGTTCAAAGAATTATGCCGCAGAGCTTTTCAAGTAACCACTACCATGAGAATTACTTGACCGCTTTTGCAGCACCTTTCACCATAATTGCGATAAGGTTCATCTGTGCCTCCTTAAACCCAAGATGGCTGCCAAGGACAAACGTGTGCTGAGGCCTAGGTGACTTGCTGTTGCGAATACTTGGTATGGGAGTCTGGCAATAAGCCAGTCTTTTAGGTATAATTCCACCATTCTATCTCCATTATTTTAAAAGGCAGAGGACGTATTGCCAGATAGCATAAGGATCAGTCGCTGGAGGGCACGATTTTGTGTGGGGTGGTGGGGGGCGGGGGCAGGCCATCTGTCAATCCGATGGGTTGTTTTTGTTATCCCTAGAGAGGAGAAGTGGGCATGTGTGTTGCAGGCAAAAAGTCAGAATCCTGTTTCAGTCAGGATCTGCACTTTTCAGCCTGTTCCTTTAAGAATCCTTAGATTCATCACCTTGGAATCCACCATGGTTCTCTAGACCCCTCTATGCGTGGGCCCAGGTAACTGGCTTCTTCCAAGAAGTATGCCACAGAGCTTTTGAATTAAACAGTACGTTGAGAATTATTTGCCGGGTTTTCAGCACGTTTCACCATAATTATGATAAAGTTTGTATGTGCCTCCTTAAACCCAACATGGCTGCCACGGGCATAACTATGCTGAGGCGTAGCTGACTTGGTGTTGCCTATTTTTGTTAGTGGAGACTGACAAGAAGCCATTCTTCTAAGTATCACTCCACCGTCCTTTCTCCATTGTTTAAAAATGCAGGGAAATTTTGCAAGTTAGCATAATAATTAGTAGCTGGAGGGGAATTTTTTTTGGGGGGATCTGCGTGGGTGGAAGGGGGGCAGGCCCTTTGTCAGTTCGCTGGTTTGTTTTTATTATCCCCAGAGAGGAAAAGTGGGCATGTGTGTGGCAGGTGAAAAGTGTGCGTCCTGTTTCAGTCTTAGACAGACACAGGATCTGCACTTTTCACCCCGTTCCATTAAGAATCCTTTGCTTCATCAGCTGGGAATCCACCATGGTTCTCTAGACCCCTCTTTTAGTGCACACAGAAAACTGCCTGGTTCCAAGAAGTTTTCCTCAGAGCTTTTGAAATAACCACTACTATGGAAATTATTTGCCAGCTTTTCCAGCACTTTTACCATAATTTTGATAAGGTTCATCTGTGCTTCCTAAAACCCTAGATGGCAGCCACGGACAAACCTATGCTGACACCTAGGTCACTTCCTGTTGCCAATAATTGGCATGGGAGTCTGGCAAAAGGCCAGTCTTTTAAGTATAATTCCACCATCCTATCTTCATTATTTTAAAACACAGAGGACCTTTCGCCAGATAGCATAAGGATGAGTCGCTGGAGGGGACCTTTTTGTGTACAGTGTTGGGGGGCGGGGGAGGACATCTGTCAATCCGATTGATTGTTTTTATTATCCCTAGAGAGGAGAAGTGGGCATGTGTGTTGCAGGCAAAAAGTGCATATAGTGTTTCAGTCTCAGACTGAAACAGGATCCGCACTTTTCAGCCTGTTCCTTTAAGAATCCTTTGATTCATCACCTGGGAATCCATCATGGTTCTCTAGACCCCTCTATGCGTGGGCCCAGAAAACTGCCGGGTTCCAAGAAGTATTCCACAGAGCTTTTGAAAAAACCACTACGTTGAGAATTATTTGCCAGGTTTTGCAGCACCTTTCATCATAATTGTCATAAGGTTCGTCTCGAGATGGCTGCCATGGACAAAACTATGCTGAGGCCGAGCTCACTTTGTGTGGCCGATCCTTGGTACTGGAGACTGGAAAGAATACATTCTTTTAAGTATCATTTCACCATCCTTCTCCACTATTTTAAAAGTCAGAGCACCTTTTGGCAGTTAGAATAACAAGGAGTCGCTGGACGGGAAGTTTTTATGTGGGGTCTGGGGGCTGGTGCGGCAAGCCCTCCGCCAGTTCTGTGGTTTCTTTTTATTATCCCCAGAGAGGAGAAGTGGGCATGTGTTTGGCAGGTGAAAAGTGCAGATCCTGTTTCAGAGTATGAAACAGGATCCGCATGTTCATCCTGTTCCTTTAAGAATCCTTTGCTTCATCAGCTGGGAATCCACCATAGTTCTCTACACCGCACTATGCGTGGGCCCAGTTAACTGGCTAGTTCAAAGAAGTATGCCGCAGAGCTTTTGAAATAACCACTACCATGAGAATTATTTAACAGCTTTCGCAGCACCTTTTATTATAATTGTTATAAGGTTCATCTGTGTCTCCTTAAACCCAAGATGGCTGCCATGGACAAACCTATGCTGAGGCCTACGTCACTTGCTGTTGCCAATACTTGGTATGGGAATCTGGCAATAAGCCAGTCTTTTAGGTATAATTCTACCATCCTATCTCCAGTTTTTTAAAAGGCTTATGACCTTTCACCAGATAGCATAAGGACGAGTCGCTGGAGCAGACTATTTTGTGTGGGGTGGTGGGAACCGGGGGCAGGGCATCTGTAAATCCGATGGGCTGTTTTTGTTATCCCTAGAGATGAGAAGGGCGAATGTGTGTTGCAGGCAAAATGTGCGGATCCTGTTTCACACTTAGACTGAAACAGGATCTGCACTTTTGAGCCTGTTCCTTTAAGAATCCTTTGATTCATCACCTGGGAATCCACCATGGTTCTCTAGACCTCTCTTTGCATGGGCACAGGTAACTGGCTTGTTCCAAGAAGTATGCGACAGAGCTTTTGAATTAACCAGTACTTTTAGAATTGTCAGGTTTTTAGCATGTTTTAACCGTAATTGTGATAACGTTTGAATGTGCCTCCTTAAACCCAAGATGGCTGCCACGGATGTAAATATGCTGAGGCATAGCTGACTTGTTGATGCCTATTTTTGTTAGTGGAGACTGACAAGAAGACATTCTTCTAAGTATCATCCCACCATCATTTTTCCATTGCGTAAAAATGGAGGGAAATTTTGCAAGTTAGTATCATAATTAGACGTAGGGTACGTATTTTTTTTTCTTTTTTTGTGGGGTAGGAGTGGATAGGCGTTTCAGGCCCTCTGTGAGTTCGCTGGTTTTCTTTTATTATCCCCAGAGAGGACAAGTGGGCATGTGTTTGGCAGGTGAAAAGTGTGGATTCTATTTCAGACAATTAAACAGGATCCACATGGTCATCCCATTCCTTTAAGAATCCTTTGCTTCATCAGCTGGGAATCCACCATGGTTCTATATACTCCTCTATGCGTTGGCACAGGTAACTGGCTTGTTCCAAGAAGTATGCCGCAGAGCTTTTCAATTAACCAGTACATTGAAAATTATTTGCAGGTTTTCAGCATTTCACCCTAATTGTAATAACGTTTGTATGTGCCTCCTGAAACCCAAGATGGCTGCCACGGACATAACTATGCTGAGGTGTAGCCGACTTGGTGTTGCCTATTTTTGTCAGCGGAGACTAACAAGAAGCCATTCTAAGTATAAGCCCACCGTCATTTTTCCATTGTTAAAAAATGCAGGGAACTTTTGCAAGTTAGCTTTATAATTAGTAGCTGGAGGGTACGTTTTCTTCTTTTTTTTTCGTCGGGTCGGTGTCAATGGGGGGGTCAGGCCCTCTATAAATTTGCTGGTTTGTTTTTATTATCCCCAGAGAGGGGAAGTCGGCATTTCATGGCAGCTGAAAAGTGCGGATACTCTTTCAGAGAATTAAACAGCATTCGCATGGTCATCCCGTTCCTTTAAGAATCCTGGAAGGGCGCGGTGGCTCACGCCTGTAATCCTAGCACTCTGGGAGGCCGAGGCGGGTGGATCGCTGGAGGTCAGGAGTTCGAGACCAGCCTGAGCAAGAGCGAGACCCCGTCTCTACTAAAAATAGAAAGACATTATATGGACAACTAAAAATCTATATAGAAAAAATTAGCCGGGCATAGTGGCGCATGCCTGTAGTCCCAGCTACTCGGGAGGCTGAGGCAGTAGGATCGTTTAAGCTGAGGAGTCTGAGGTTGCTGTGAACTAAGCTGACGCCACGGCACTCACTCTAGCCTGGGCAACAAATTGAGACTCTGTCTCAACAAAAAAAAAAAAAAAAAAAAAAGAATCCTTTGCTTCATCAGCTGGGAATCCACCATGGTTCTATATACTCCTCTATGCGTGGGCACAGGTACCTGGCTTGTTCCAAGATGTATGCCGCAGAGCTTTTCAATTAACCACTACGTTGAAAATTATTTGCAGGTTTTCAGCGTTTCACCATAATTGTGATAAGGTTTGTATGTGCCTGCTGAAACCCAAGATGGCTGCCACGGACATAACTATGCTGAGGCGTAGCTCACTTGGTGTTTCCTATTTTTGTCAGTGGAGACTGACAAGAAGCCATTCTTTTAAGTATAATCCCACCATGATTTTTCCATTGTTTAAAAATGCAGGGAAATGGTGCAAGTTAGCATTATAATTAGTAGCTGGAGCGTACGGTTTTTTTGTGTGTGTGTGGTCGATGTGGATTTGTTGGTCAGGCCCTCTGTCAGTTCGCTGGTTAGTTTCTATTATCCCCAGAGAGGAGAAGTGGGCATGTGTTTGGCAGGTGAAAAGGGCGGATTCTGTTTCAGAGATTTAACGATGATCCCCATGGTCATCCCGTTCCTTTAATAATCCTTAACTTCATCAGCTGGAAATCCACCATGGTTCTATATACTCCCCTTTGCGTGGGAACAGGTAAGTGGCTTGTTCCAAGAAGTATGCCGCAGAGCTTTTCAATTAACCACTACGTTGAAAATTATTTGCAGGTGTTCAGCGTTTCACCATAATTGTGATAACGTTTGTTTGTGCCTCCTGAAACCCAAGAACGCTGAGACGGTCATAACTATGCTGAGGCGTAGCTGACTTGTTTTTGCCTATTTTTGTTAGTGGAGACTGACAAGAAGCCATTCTTCTAAGTATCATCCCACCACCATTTTTCCATTGTTTTAAAATGCAGGGAAATTTTGCAAGTTAGCATTATAATTAGTAGCTAGAGGGTACGGTTTTATTTTTTGTGTGGTCGATGTGGATGGGGGGGTCAGGCCCTCTGTCAGTTCGCTGGTTAGTTTTTATTATCCCCAGAGAGGAGAAGTGGGCATGTGTTTGGCAGGTGAAAAGGGCGATTCTGTTTCAGAGAATTAACGATGATCCCCATGGTCATCCCGTTCCATTAATAATCCTTTACTTCATCAGCTGGAAATCCACCATGGTTCTATATACTCCTCTTTGCGTGGGAACAGGTAACTGGCTTGTTCCAAGAAGTATGCCGCAGAGCTTTTCAATTAACCAGTATGTTGAAAATGCTTTGCAGGTTTTCAGCGTTTCACCATAATTGGGATAACGTGTGTATGTGCCTACTGAAACCAAATATGGCTGCTACGGACATAACTATGCTGAGGCGTAGCTGACTTGGTGTTGCCTATTTTTGTCAGTGGAGACTGACAAGAAGCCATTCTTCTAAGTATCATCCCACCGTCATTTCTCCATTGTTTAAAAATGCAGGGAAATTTTGCAAATTGGCATTATAATTAGTAGTTGGAGGGTACTTTTTTTTGTGTGGGGTCGGTAAGGATGGGTGTTCAGGCCCTCTGTCAGATCGCTGGTTTGTTTTTATTATCCCCAGAGAAGAGTAGTGGGCATGTGTTTGGCAGGTGAAAAGCGCGGATTCTGTTTCAGAGAATTAAACAGGATCCGCATGGTCATCTCATTCCTTTAAGAATCCTTTGCTTCATCAGCTGGGATTCCACCATGTTTCTATATCCTCCTCTATGCGTGGGCACAGGTACCTGGCTTGTTCCAAGAAGTATGCTGGAGAGTTTTCAAATTAACCAGTACGTTGAAAATTATTTGCAGGTTTTCAGCGTTTCACCATAATTTTGATAACGTTTGTATGTGCCTCCTGAAACCCAAGAAGGCTGCGACGGACATAACTATGCTGAGGAGTAGCTGACTTGGTGTTGCCTATTTTTGTTAGTGGAGACTGACAAGAAGCCATTCTTCTAAGTATCATCCCACCACCATTTTTCCATTGTTTTAAAATGCAAGGAAATTTTGCAAGTTAGCATTATAATTAGTAGCTGGAGGGTACGGTTTTTTTTTGTGTGTGTCGTCGATGTGGATGGGGGGGTCAGGCCCTCTGTCAGTTCGCTGGTTAGTTTTTATTATCCCCAGAGAGGAGAAGTGGGCATGTGTTTGGCAGGAGAAAAGGGCGGATTCTGTTTCAGAGAATTAACGATGATCCCCATGGTAATCCCGTTCCTTTAATAATCCTTTACTTCATCAGCTGGAAATCCACCATGGTTCTATATACTCCTCTTTGCGTGGGAACAGTAACTGGCTTGTTCCAAGAAGTATGCGGCAGAGCTTTTCAATTAACCACTACGTTGAAAATTATTTGGAGGTGTTCAGCGTTTCACCATAATTGTGATAACGTTTGTTTGTGCCTCCTGAAACCCAAGATGGCTGCCACGAACATAACGATGCTGAGGCGTAGCTGACTTGGTTTTGCCTATTTTTGTTAGTGGAGACTGACAAGAATCCATTCTTCTAAGTATCATCTCACCATCATTTTTCCATTGCTTAAAAATGCAAGAAAATTTTGCAAGTTAGCATTATAATTAGTAGCTGGAGGCTGCGCTGTTTTTTTTTTTTTTTTCCTGTGGGGTCGGTGTGGATGTGTTGGTCAGGCCCTCTGTCAGTTCGCTGGTTAGTTTTTATTATCCCCAGAGAGGAGAAGTGGGTATTAGTATGGCAGGTGTAAACTGCGGATCTGTTTCAGAGAATTAAACAGGATCCGCATGGTAATCCCGTTCCTTTAAGAATCCTTTGCTTCATGAGCTGGGAATCCACCATGGTTCTATATAATTCTCTATGCGTGGGCACAGGAAACTGGCTTGTTCCAAGAAGTATGCCTCAGAGCTTTTCAATTAACCAGTATGTTGAAAATCCTTTGCAGGTTTTCAGCGTTTCACCATAATTGTGATAACGTGTGTATGTGCCTACTGAAACCAAATATGGCTGCTACGGACATAACTATGCTGAGGCGTAGCTGACTTGGTGTTGCCTATTTTTGTCAGTGGAGACTGACAAGAAGCCATTCTTCTAAGTATAATCCCACCATCATTTCTCCATTGTTTAAAAATGCAGGGAAATTTTGCAAATTGGCATTATAATTAGTAGCTGGAGGGTACTTTTTTTTTTGTGGGGTCGGTCAGGATGGGTGTTCAGGCCCTCTGGTAGATCGCTGGTTTGTTTTTTTTAATCCCCAGAGAAGAGTAGTGGGCATGTGTTTGGCAGGTGAAAAGTGCGGATTCTGTTTCAGAGAATTAAACAGGATTCGCATGGTCATCTCATTCCTTTAAGAATCCTTTGCTTCACCAGCTGGGATTCCACCATGTTTCTATATACTCCTCTATGCGTTTGCACAGCTACCTGGCTTGTTCCAAGAAGTATGCTGGAGAGTTTTCAAATTAACCAGTACGTTGAAAATTATTTGCAGGTTTTCAGCGTTTCACCATAATTTTGATAACGTTTGTATGTGCCTCCTGAAACCCAAGAAGGCTGCGACGGACATAACTATGCTGAGGAGTATCTGACTTGGTGTTGCCTATTTTTGTTAGTGGAGACAGACAAGAAGCCATTCTTCTAAGTATCATCCCACCACCATTTTTCCATTGCTTTAAAAGGCAGGGAAATTATGCAAGTTAGCATTATAATTAGTAGCTGGAGGGTACGGTTTTTTTTTGTGTGTGGTCGATGTGGATAGGGGGGTCAGGCCCTCTGTCAGTTCGCTGGTTAGTTTTTATTATAACCAGAGAGGAGAAGTGGGCATGTGTTTGGCAGGAGAAAAGGGCGGATTCTGTTTCAGAGAATTAACGATGATCCCCATGGTCATCCCGTTCCTTTAATAATCCTTCACTTCATCAGCTGGAAATCCACCATGGTTCTATATACTCCTGTTTGCGTGGGAAAAGGTAGGTGGCTTGTTCCAAGAAGTATGCCGCAGAGATTTTCAATTAAATACTACGATGAAAATTATTTGCAGGTGTCCAGCGTTTCACCATAATTGTGATAACGTTTGTTTGTGCCTCCTGAAACCCAAGAAGGCTGCGACGGACATAACTATGCTGAGGAGTAGCTGACTTGGTGTTGCCTATTTTTGTTAGTGGAGACTGACAAGAAGCCATTCTTCTAAGTATCATCCCACCACCATTTTTCCATTGTTTTAAAATGCAGGGAAATTTTGCAAGTTAGCATTATAATTAGTAGCTGGAGGGTACTTTTTTTTTTTTTTGTGGGGTCGGTGTGGATGGGGGTGCAAGGCCCTCTAGATGTTCGCTGGTTTGTTTTTATTATCCCCAGAGAGGAGAAGTGGGCATGTTGTTGGCAGGTGAAAAGTGCGGATTCTGTTTCAAAGAATGAAACAGGATCCGCATGGTCATCCGCTTCCTTTAAGAATCCTTTGCTTCATCCGCTGGGAAACCAACATGGTTCTATATACTCCCGTATGGGTGGGCACAGGTTACTGGTTTGTTCCAAGAAGTATGCCACAGAGCTTTTCAAATAAAAAGTACATTGAAAATTATTTGCAGGTTCTCAGCGTTTC
Organism: Eulemur rufifrons; assembly: GCF_041146395.1. Lineage (NCBI taxonomy): Eukaryota > Metazoa > Chordata > Mammalia > Primates > Lemuridae > Eulemur > Eulemur rufifrons. The sequence continues at coordinate 252,903 of NW_027182962.1, forward strand.
ATCATAATTGCGACAATGTTTGTATGTGCCTTGAACCCACGATGGCTGCCACAGACATAACTATGCTGAGGCCAAGCTGACTTGGTGTTGCCGATTTTTGTTAGTGGAGACTGACAAGAAGCCATTCTTCTAAGTTTCATCCCACCACCATTTTTCCATTGTTTTAAAATGCAGGGAAATTTTGCAAGTTAGCATTATAATTAGTAGCTCGAGGGTACGGTTTTTTTTTGTGTGTGGTCGATGTGGATGGGGGGGTCAGGCCCTCTGTCAGTTCGCTGGTTAGTTTTTATTATAACCAGAGAGGAGAAGTGGGCATGTGTTTGGCAGCTGAAAAGGGCGGATTTTGTTTCAGAGAATTAACGATGATCCCCATGGTCATCCCGTTCCTTTAATAATCCTTTACTTCATCAGCTGGAAATCCACCATGGTTCTATATACTCCTCTTTGCGTGGGAACAGGTAACTGGCTTGTTCCAAGAAGTATGCCGCAGAGCTTTTCAATTAACCACTACCTTGAAAATTATTTGCAGGTGTTCAGCGTTTCCCCATAATTGTGATAACGTTTGTTTGTGCCTCCTGAAACCCAAGAAGGCTGCGACGCACATAACTATGCTCAGGAGTAGCTGACTTGGTGTTGCCTATTTTTGTTAGTGGAGACTGACAAGAAGTCATTCTTCTAAGTATCATCCCAGCACCATTTTTCCATTGTTTTAAAATGCAGGGAAATTTTGCATGTTAGCATTATAATTAGTAGCTGGAGGGTACGGTTTTTTTTTTTTGTGTGTGGTCGATGTGGATGGGGGGGGTCAGGCCCTCTGTCAGTTCGCTGGTTAGTTTTTATTATCCCCAGAGAGGAGAATTGGGCATGTGTTTGGCAGGTGAAAAGGGCGGATTCTGTTTCAGAGAATTAACGATGATCCCCATGGTCATCCCGTTCCTTTAAGAATCCTTTGCTTCATGAGCTGGGAATCCACCATGGCTCTATATACCTCTCAATTCTTGGGCACAGGAAACTGTCTTGTTGCAAGAAGTATGCCTCAGGGCTTTTCAATGAACCAGTATGTTGAAAATCCTTTGCAGGTTTTCAGCGTTTCACCATAATTGTGATAACGTGTATATGTGCCTATTGAAACCAAATATGGCTGCTACGTACATAACTATGCTGAGGCGTAGCTGACTTGGTGTTGCCTATTTTTCTTAGTGGAGACTGACAAGAAGCCATTCTTCTAAGTATCATCCCACCACCATTTTTCCATTGTTTTAAAATGCAGGGAAATTTTGCAAGTTAGCATTATAATTAGTAGCTGGAGGGTACTTTTTTTTTTTTTTTGTGGGGTCAGTGTGGATGGGTTGGTCAGGCCATCTGTCAATTCACTGGTTTGTTTTTATTATCCCCAGAGAGGGGAAGTCGGCATGTGTTTGGCAGGTGAAAAGTGCGCATTCTGTTTCAGAGAATTAAACAGGATCCACATGGTCATCTCATTCCTTTAAGAATCCTTTGCTTCATCAGCGGGGATTCCACCATGTTTCTATATACTCCTCTATGCGTGGGCACAGGTACCTGGCTTGTTCCAAGAAGTATGCTGGAGAGTTTTCAAATTAACCAGTACGTTGAAAATTATTTGCAGGTTTTCAGCTTTTCACCATAATTGTGATAACGTTTGTATGTGCCTCCTGAAACCCAAGAAGGCTGTGACTGACATAACTATGCTGAGGAGTAGCTGACTTGGTGTTGCCTATTTTTGTTAGTGGAGACAGACAAGAAGCCATTCTTGTAAGTATCATCCCACCACCATTTTTCCATTGTTTTAAAATGTAGGGAAATTTTGCAAGTTAGCATTATATTTAGTAGCTGGAGGGTACGGTTTTTTTTTTGTGTGTGGTCGATGTGGATGGGGGGGTCAGGCCCTCTGTCAGTTCGCTGGTTAGTTTTTATTATCCCCAGAGAGGGAGAAGTGGCCATGTGTTTGGCAGGTCAAAAGGGCGGATTCTGTTTCAGAGAATTAACGATGATCCCCATGCTCATCCCGTTCCTTTAATAATCCTTTACTTCATCAGCTGGAAATCCACCATGGTTCTATATACTCCTCTTTGCGTGGGAACAGTTAACGGGCTTGTTCCAAGAAGTATGCCGCAGAGCTTTTCAATTAAGCATTACGTTGAAAATTATTTGCAGGTGTTCAGCGTTTTACCATAATTGTGATAACGTTTGTTTGTGCCTCCCGAAACCCAAGAAGGCTGCGATGGACATAACTATGCTCAGGAGTAGCTGACTTGGTGTTGCCTATTTTTGTTAGAGGAGACTGACAAGAATCCATTCTTCTAAGTATCATCCCACCACCATTTTTCCATTGTTTTAAAATGCAGGGAAATTTTGCAAGTTAGCATTATAATTAGTAGCTGGAGGGTACGGTTTTTTTTTTTTGTGTGTGGTCGATGTGGATGGGGGGGTCAGGCCCTCTGTCAGTTCGCTGGTTAGTTTTTATTATCCCCAGAGAGGAGAATTGGGCATGTGTTTGGCAGGAGAAAAGGGCGGATTCTGTTTCAGAGAATTAACGATGATCCCCATGGTCATCCGGTTCCTTTAATAATCCTTTACTTCATCAGCTGGAAATCCACCATGGTTCTATATACTCCTCTTTGCGTGGGAACAGGTAACTGGCTGGTTCCAAGAAGTATGCCGCAGAGCTTTTCAATTAAGCATTACGTTGAAAATTATTTGCAGGTTTTCAGCGTTTCACCATAATTCTTATAACGTTTGTATGTGTCTCCTGAAACCCAATATGGCTGCCAAGGACATAAGTATGCTGAAGTGTAGCTGACTTCGTGTTGCCTATTTTTGTTAGTGGAGACTGACAAGAAGCCATTCTTCTAAGTATCATCCCACCATCATTTTTCCATTGTTTAAAAATCAGGGAAATTTTGCAAGTTATCATTATAATTAGTAGCTGGAGGGTACTTTTTTTTTTTTTGTGGGGTCAGTGTGGATGGGTTGGACAGGCCATCTGTCAATTCACTGGTTTGTTTTTATTATCCCCAGAGAGGGGAAGTGGGTATTCCCGTTCCTTTAAGAATCCTTTGCTTCATGAGCTGGGAATCCACCATGGTTCTATATACTTCTCTATGCGGTGGCTAGGAAACTGGCTTCTTCCAAGAAATATGCCTCAGAGCTTTTCAATTAACCAGTATGTTGAAAATCCTTTGCAGGTTTTCAGCGTTTCACCATAATTGTGATAACGTGTGTATGTGCCTACTGAAACCAAATATGGATGCTACTTACATAACTATGCTGAGGTGTAGGTGACTTGGTGTTGCCTATTTTTGTCAGTGGAGACTGACAAGAAGCCATTCTTCTAAGTATTATCCCACCATCATTTCTCCATTGTTTAAAAATGCAGGGAAATTTTGCAAATTGGCATTATAATTAGTAGCTGGAGGGTACTTTTTTTTTTGTGGGGTCGGTCAGGATGGGTGTTCAGGCCCTCTGTCAGATCGCTGGTTAGTTTTTATTATCCCCAGAGAAGAGTAGTGGGCATGTGTTTGGCAGGTGAAAAGTGCGGATTCTGTTTCAGAGAATTAAACAGGATCCGCATGGTCATCTCATTCCTTTAAGAATCCTTTGCTTCATCAGCTGGGATTCCACGATGTTTCTATATACTCCTCTATGCGTGGGCACAGGTAACTGGCTTGTTCCAAGAAGTATGCCGCAGAGCTTTTCAATTAACCACTACGTTGAAAATTATTTGCAGGTGTTCAGCGTTTCACCATAATTGTGATAACGTTTGTTTGTTCCTCCTGAAACCCAAGAAGGCTGCCACGAACATAACTATGCTGAGGAGTAGCTGACTTGGTGTTGCCTATTTTTGTTAGTGGAGACTGACAAGAAGCCATTCTTCTAAGTATCATCCCACCAACATTTTTCCATTGTTTTCAAATTCAGGGAAATTTTGCAAGTTAGCATTATAATTAGTAGCTGGAGGGTACTTTTTTTTTTTTTTGTGGGGTCGGTGTGGATGGGGGTGCAAGGCCCTCTAGATGTTCGCTGGTTTGTTTTTATTATCCCCAGAGAGGAGAAGTGGGCATGTTGTTGGCAGGTGAAAAGTGCGGATTCTGTTTCAAAGAATGAAACAGGATCCGCATGGTCATCCGCTTCCTTTAAGAATCCTTTGCTTCATCCGCTGGGAAACCAACATGGTTCTATATACTCCCGTATGGGTGGGCACAGGTTACTGGTTTGTTCCAAGAAGTATGCCACAGAGCTTTTCAAATAAAAAGTACATTGAAAATTATTTGCAGGTTTTCAGCGTTTCATCATAATTGCGACAACGTTTGTATGTGCCTTGAAACCCAAGATGGCTGCCACAGACATAACTATGCTGAGGGGTAGCTGACTTGGTGTTGCCGATTTTTGTTAGTGGAGACTGACAAGAAGCCATTCTTCTAACTATCATCCCACCACCATTTTTCCATTGTTTTAAAATGCAGGGAAATTTTGCAAGTTAGCATTATGATTAGTAGCTGGAGGGTACGGTTTTTTTTTTTTTGTGTGTGGTCGATGTGGATGGGGGGGGTCAGGCCCTCTGTCAGTTCGCTGGTTAGTTTTTATTATACCCAGAGAGGAGAAGTGGGCATGTGTTTGGCAGGTGAAAAGGGCGGATTCTGTTTCAGAGAATTAACGATGATCCCCATGGTCATCCCGTTCCTTTAATAATCCTTTACTTCATCAGCTGGAAATCCACCATGGTTCTATATACTTCTCTTTGCGTGGGAACAGGTAACTGGCTTGTTCCAAGAAGTATGCCGCAGAGCTTTTCAATTAACCACTACGTTGAAAATTATTTGCAGGTGTTCAGCGTTTCACCATAATTGTGATAACCTTTGTTTGTGCCTCCTGAAACCCAAGAAGGCTGCGACGGACATAACTATGCTGAGGAGTAGCTGACTTGGTGTTGCCTATTTTTGTTAGTGGAGACTGAGAAGAAGCCATTCTTCTAAGTATCATCCCACCACCATTTTTCCATTGTTTTAAAATGCAGGGAAATTTTGCAAGTTAGCATTATAATTAGTAGCTGGAGGGTACGGTTTTTTTGTGTGTGTGTGTGGGCGATGTGGATGTGTTGGTCAGGCCCTCTGTCAGTTCGCTGGTTAGTTTTTATTATACCCAGAGAGGAGAAGTGGGCATGTGTTTGGCAGGTGAAAAGTGCGGATTCTGTTTCAGAGAATTAAACAGGATCCGCATGGTCATCTCATTCCTTTAAGAATCCTTTGCTTCATCAGCTGGGATTCCACCATGTTTCTATATACTCCTCTATGCGTGGGCACAGGTACCTGGCTTGTTCCAAGAAGTATGCTGGAGAGTTTTCAAATTAACCAGTACGTTGAAAATTATTTGCAGGTTTTCAGCGTTTCACCATAATTTTGATAACGTTTGTATGTGCCTCCTGAAACCCAAGAAGGCTGCGACGGACATAACTATGCTGAGGAGTAGCTGACTTGGTGTTGCCTGTTTTTGTTAGTGCAGACTGACAAGAAGCCATTCTTCTAAGTATCATCTCACCATCATTTTTCCATTGTTTAAAAATGCAGGAAAATTTTGCAAGTTAGCATTATAATTAGTAGCTGGAGGCTACGGTGTTTTTTTTTTTTTTTCCTGTGGGTTCGTTGTGGATGTGTTGGTCAGGCCCTCTGTCAGTTCGCTGGTTTGTTTTTATTATCCCCAGAGAGGAGAAGTGGGTATTAGTATGGCAGGTGAAAACTGCAGATCTGTTTCAGAGAATTAAACAGGATGCGCATGGTAATCCCGTTCCTTTAAGAATCCTTTGCTTCATGAGCTGGGAATCCACCATGGTTCTATATACTTCTCTATGCGTGGGCACAGGAAACTGGCTTGTTCCAAGAAGTATGCCTCAGGGCTTTTCAATTAACCAGTATGTTGAAAATCCTTTGCAGGTTTTCAGCTTTTCACCATAATTGTGATAACGTTTGTTTTTGCCTCCTGAAACCCAAGAAGGCTGCGACGGACATAACTATGCTGAGGAGTAGTTGACTTGCTGTTGCCTATTTTTGTTAGTGGAGACTGACAAGAAGCCATTCTTCTAAGTATCATCCCACCACCATTTTTCCATTGTTTTAAAATGCAGGGAAATTTTGCAAGTTAGCATTATATTTAGTAGCTGGAGGATACGGTTTTTTTGTTTTTTGTGTGGTCGATGTGGATGGGGGGGTCAGGCCCTCTGTCAGTTCGCTGGTTAGTTTTTATTATCCCCAGAGAGGAGAAGTGGGCATGAGTTTGGCAGGTGAAAAGGGCGGATTCTGTTTCAGAGAATTAACGATGATCCCCATGGTCATCCCGTGCCTTTAATAATCCTTTACTTCATCAGCTGGAAATCCACCATGGTTCTATATACTCCTCTTTGCGTGGGAACAGGTAACTGGCTTGTTCCAAGAAGTATGCCGCAGAGCTTTTGAATTAACCACTACGTTGAAAATTATTTGCAGGTGTTCAGCGTTTCACCATAATTGTGATAACGTTTGATTGTGCCTCCTGAAACCCAAGAAAGCTGCGACAGACATAACTATGCTGAGGAGTAGCTGACTTGGTGTTGCTTATTTTTGTTAGTGGAGACTGACAAGAAGCCATTCTTCTAAGTATCATGCCACCACCATTTTTCTATTGTTTTAAAATGCAGGGAAATTTTGCAAGTTACCATTATAATTAGTAGCTGGAGGGTACGGTTTTTTTTTTGTGTGTGGTCGATTTGGATGGGGGGGTCAGGCCCTCTGTCAGTTCGCTGGTTAGTTTTTATTATCCCCAGAGAGGAAAAGTGGGCATGTGTTTAGCAGGTGAAAAGGGCGGATTCTGTTTCAGAGAATTAACGATGATCCCCATGGTCATCCCGTTCCTTTAATAATCCTTTACTTCATCAGCTGGAAATCCACCATGGTTCTATATACTCCTCTTTGCGTGGGAACAGGTAACTGGCTTGTTCCAAGAAGTATGCCGCCGAGCTTTTCAATTAACCACTACGTTGAAAATTATTTGCCGGTGTTCAGCATTTCACCATAATTTGATAACGTTTGTTTATGCCTCCTGAAACCCAAGATGGCTGCCACGAACATAACTATGCTGAGGCGTAGCTCACTTGGTTTTGCCTATTTTTGTTAGTGGAGACTGACAAGAAGCCATTCTTCTAAGTGTCATCTCACCATCATTTTTCCATTGTTTAAAAATGCAGCAAAATTTTGCAAGTTAGCATTATAGTTGGTAGCTGGAGGCTACAGTGTTTTGTTTTTTTTTTCCTGTGGGGTCGGTGTGGATGTGTTGGTCAGGCCCTCTGTCAGTTCGCTGGTTTGTTTTTATTATCCCCAGAGAGGAGAAGTGGGTATTAGTATGGCAGGTGAATACTGCGGATCTGTTTCAGAGAATTAAACAGGATCCGCATGGTAATCCCGTTCCTTTAAGAATCCTTTGCTTCATGAACTTGGAATCCACCATGGTTCTATATACTTCTCTATGCGTGGGCACAGGAAACTGGCTTGTTCCAAGAAGTATGCCTCAGAGCTTTTCAATTAACCAGTATGTTGAAAATCCTTTGCAGGTTTTCAGCGTTTCACCATAATTGTGATAACGTGTGTATGTGCCTACTGAAACCAAATATGGCTGTTATGGACGTAACTATGCTGAGGCGTAGCTGACTTGGTGTTGCCTATTTTTGTCAGTGGAGACTGACAAGAAGCCATTCTTCTAAGTATCATCCCACCATCATTTCTCCATTGTTTAAAAATGCAGGGAAATTTTGCAAATTGGCATTATAATTAGTAGCTGGAGGGTACTTTTTTTGTTTTGTGGGGTCGGTCAGGATGGGTGTTCAGGCCCTCTGTCAGATTGCTGGTTTCTTTTTATTATCCCCAGAGAAGAGTAGTGGGCATGTGTTTGGCAGGTGAAAAGTGCGGATTCTGTTTCAGAGAATTAAACAGGATCCGCATGGTCATCTCATTCCTTTAAGAATCCTTTGCTTCATCAGCTGGGATTCCACCATGTTTCTATATACTCCTCTATGCGTGGGCACAGGTACCTGGCTTGTTCCAAGAAGTATGCTGGAGAGTTTTCAAATTAACCAGTACGTTGAAAATTATTTGCAGGTTTTCAGCGTTTCACTATAATTTTGATAACGTTTGTATGTGCCTCCTGAAACCCAAGAAGGCTGCGACGGACATAACTATGCTGAGGAGTAGCTGACTTGGCGTTGCCTATTTTTGTTAGTGGCGACTGACAAGAAGCCATTCTTCCAAGTATCATCCGACCACCATTTTTTCTTTGTTTTAAAATGCAGGGAAAATTTGCAAGTTAGCATTATAATTAGTAACTGGAGGGTATGGATTTTTTTTGTGTGTGGTCGATGTGGATGGGGTTTCAGGCCCTCTGTCAGTTCACTGGTTAATTTTTATTATCCCCAGAGAGGAGAAGTGGGCATGTGTTTGGCAGGTGAAAAGGGCGGATTCTGTTTCAGAGAATTAACGATGATCCCCATGGTCATCCCGTTCCTTTAATAATCCTTTACTTCATCAGCTGGAAATCCACCATGGTTCTATATACTCCTCTTTGCGTGGGAACAGGTAACTGGCTTGTTCCAAGAAGTATGCCGCAGAGCTTTTCAATTAACCACTATGTTGAAAATTATTTGCAGGTGTTCAGCGTTTCACCATAATTGTGATAACGTTTGTTTGTGCCTCCTGAAACCCAAGAAGGCTGCGACGGACATAACTATGCTGAGGAGTAGCTGACTTGGTGTTGCCTATTTTTGTTAGTGGAGACTGACAAGAAGCCATTCTTCTAAGTATCATCCCACCACCATTTTTCCATTGTTTTAAAATGCAGGGAAATTTTGCAAGATAGCATTATACTTAGTAGCTGGAGGGTACGGTTTATATTTGTGTGTGGTCGATGTGGATGGGGGGGTGAGGCCCTCTGTCAGTTCGCTGGTTAGTTTTAATTATCCCCAGAGAGGAGAAGTGGGCATGTGTTTGGCAGGTGAAAAGGGCGGATTCTGTTTCAGAAAATTAACGATGATCCCCATGGTCATCCCGTTCCTTTAATAATCCTTTACTTCATCAGCTGGAAATCCACCATGGTTCTATATACTCCTCTTTGCGTGGGAACAGGTAACTGGCTTGTTTCAAGAAGTATGCCGCAGAGCTTTTCAATTAACCACTACGTTGAAAATTATTTGCAGGTGTTCAGCGTTTCACCATAATTGTGATAACGTGTGTATGTGCCTACTGAAACCAAATATGGCTGCTACGGACATAACTATGCTGAGGCGTAGCTGACTTGGTGTTGCCTATTTTTATCAGTGGAGACTGACAAGAAGCCATTCTTCTAAGTATCATCCGACCATCATTTTTCCATTGTTTAAAAATGCAGGGAAATTATGCAAGTTATCATTATAATTAGTAGCTGGAGGGTCCTTTTTTTTTTTTTTTTTGTGGGGTCAGTGTGGATGGGTTGGTCAGGCCATCTGTCAATTCACTGGTTTGTTTTTATTATCCCCAGAGAGGAGAAGTGGGCATGTGTTTGGCAGGTGAAAAGTGCGGATTCTGTTTCAGAGAATTAAACAGGATCCGCATGGTCATCTCATTCCTTTAAGAATCCTTTGCTTCATCAGCTGGGATTCCACCATGTTTCTGTATACTCCTCTATGCGTGGGCACAGGTACCTGCCTTGTTCCAAGAAGTATGCTGGAGAGTTTTCAAATTAACCAGTAAGTTGAAAATTATTTGCAGGTTTTCAGCGTTTCACCATAATTTTGATAACGTTTGTATGTGCCTCCTGAAACCCAAGAAGGCTGCGATGGATATAACTATGCTGAAGAGTAGCTGACTTGGTGTTGCCTATTTTTGTTAGGGGAGACATACAAGAAGCCATTCTTCTAAGTATCATAACACCACCATTTTTCCATTGTTTTAAAAGGCAGGGAAATTTTGCAAGTTAGCATTATAATTAGTAGCTGGAGGGTACGGTTTTTTTTTTTTTTTTTGTGGTCGATGTGGATTGGGGGGTCAGGCCCTCTGTCACTTCGCTGGTTAGTTTTTATTATCCCCAGAGAGGAGAAGTGGGCATGTGTTTGGCAGGTGAAAAGGGCGGATTCTGTTTCAGAGAATTTACGATGGTCCCCATGGTCATCCCGTTTTTTTAATAATCCTTAAATTCAACAGCTGGAAATCCACCATGGTTCTATATACTCCTCTTTGCGTGGGAACAGGTAACTAGCTTGTTCCAAGAAGTATGCCGCAGAGCTTTTCAATTAACCAGTACCTTGAAAATTATTTGCAGGTGTTCAGCGTTTCACCATAATTGTGATAAGGTTTGTTTGTGCCTCCTGAAACCCAAGATGGCTGCCACGAACATAACGATGCTGAGGCGTAGTTGATTTGGTTTTGCCTATTTTTGTTAGTGGAGACTGACAAGAATCCATTCTTCTAAGTATCATCTCACCATCATTTTTCCATTGTTTTAAAATGCAGGGAAATTTTGCAAGTTAGCATTATAATTAGTAGCTGGAGGCTACGGTGTTTTTTTTTTTTTTATCCTGTGGGGTCTGTGTGGATGTGTTGGTCAGGCCCTCTGTCAGTTCGCTTGTTTGTTTTTATTATCCCCAGAGAGGAGAAGTGGGTATTACTATGGCAGGTGAAAACTGCGGATCTGTTTCATAGAATTAAACAGGATCCGCATGGTAATCCCGTTCCTTTAAGAATCCTTTGCTTCATGAGCTGGGAATCCACCATGGTTCTATATACTTCTCTATGCGTGGGCACAGGAAACTGGCTTGTTCCAAGAAGTATGCCTCAGAGCTTTTCAATTAACCAGTATGTTGAAAATCCTTTGCAGGTTTTCAGCGTTTCACCATAATTGTGATAACGTGTGTATGTCTCTCCTGAAACCCAATATGGCTGCCAAGGACATAAGTATGCAGAGGCGTAGCTGACTTCGTGTTGCCTATTTTTGTTAGTGGAGACTGACAAGAAGCCATTCTTCTAAGTATCAACCCACCATCATTTTTCCATTGTTTAAAAATGCAGGGAAATTTTGCAAGTTAGCATTATAATTAGTAGCTGGAGGGAACTTTTTTTTTTTTTTTTTGTGGGGTCGGTGTGGATGGGTTGGTCAGGCCATCTGTCAATTCACTGGTTTGTTTTTATTATCCCCAGAGAGGAGAAGTGGGCATGTGTTTGGCAGGTGAAAAGTGCGGATTCTGTTTCAGAGAATTAAACAGGATCCGCATGGTCATCTCATTCCTTTAAGAATCCTTTGCTTCATCAGCTGGGATTCCACCATGTTTCTATATACTCCTCTATGCGTGGCCACAGGTACCTGGCTTGTTCCAAGAAGTATGTCGCAGAGCTTTTCAATTAACCACTACGTTGAAAATTATTTGCAGGTGTTCAGCGTTTCACCATAATTTTGATAACGTTTGTATGTGCCTCCTGAAACCCAAGAAGGCTGCGACAGACATAACTATGCTGAGGAGTAGCTGACTTTGTGTTGCCTATTTTTGTTAGTGGAGACAGACAAGAAGCCATTCTTCTAAGTATCATCCCACCACCATTTTTGCATTGTTTTAAAATGCAGGGAAATTTTGCAAGTTAGCATTATAATTAGTAGCTGGAGGGTACGGTTTTTTTGTGTGTGTGGTCGATGTGGATGGGTGGGTGAGGCCCTCTGTCAGTTCACTGGTTAGTTTTTATTATCCCCAGAGAGGAGAAGTGGGCATGTGTTTGGCAGGTGAAAAGGGCGGATTCTGTTTCAGAGAATTAACGATGATCCCCATGGTCATCCCGTACCTTTAATAATCCTTTACTTCTTCAGCTGGAAATCCACCATGGTTCTATATACTCCTCTTTGCGTGGTAACAGGTAACTGGCTTGTTCCAAGAAATATGCCGCAGAGCTTTTCAATTAGCCAGTACGTTGAAAATTATTTGCAGGTGTTCAGCGTTTCACCATAATTGTGATAACGTTTGTTTGTGCCTCCTGAAACCCAAGAAGGCTGCGACGGACATAACTATGCTGGGGAGTAGCTGACTTGGTGTTGCCTATTTTTGTTAGTGGAGACTGACAAGAAGCCATTCTTCTAAGTATCATCCCACCACCATTTTTCCATTGTTTTAAAATGCAGGGAAATTTTGCAAGTTAGCATTATAATTAGTAGCTGGAGGGTACGGTTTTTTTTTGTGTGTGTGATCGATGTGGATGTGTTGATCAGGCCCTCTGTCAGTTCGCTGGTTAGTTTTTATTATCCCCAGAGCGGAGAAGTGGGCATGTGTTTGGCAGGTGAAAAGGGCGGATTCTGTTTCAGAGAATTAATGATGATCCCCATGGTCATCCCATTCCTTTAATAATCCTTTACTTCATCAGCTGGAAATCCACCATGGTTCTATATACTCCTCTTTGCGTGGGAACAGGTAACTGGCTTGTTCCAAGAAGTATGCCGCAGAGCTTTTCAATTAACCACTAGGTAGAAAATTATTTGCAGGTGTTCAGCGTTTCACCATAAAAGTGATAACGTTTGTTTGTGCCTCCTGAAACCCAAGAAGGCTGCGACGGACATAACGATGCTGAGGCGTAGCTGACCTGGTATTGCCTATTTTTGTTAGTGGAGACTGACAAGAATCCATTCTTCTAAGTATCATCTCATCATCATTTTTCCATTGTTTAAAAATGCAGGAAAATTTTGCAAGTTAGCATTATAATTAGTAGCTGGAGGCTACGGTGTTTTTTTTTTTTTTTTTCCTGTGGGGTCGGTGTGGATGTGTTGGTCAGGCCCTCTGTCAGTTCGCTGGTTTGTTTATATTATCCCCAGAGAGAAGAAGTGGGTATTAGTATGGCAGGTGAAAACTGCGGATCTGTTTCAGAGAATTAAACAGGATCCGCATGGTAATCCCGTTCCTTTAAGAATCCTTTCCTTCATGAGCTGGGAATCCACCATGGTTCTATATACTTCTCTATGCGTGGGCACAGGAAACTGGCTTGTTCCAAGAAGTATGACTCAGAGCTTTTCAATTAACCAGTATGTTGAAAATCCTTTGCAGGTTTTCAGCGTTTCACCATAATTGTGATAACGTGTGTATGTGTCTCCTGAAACCAAATATGGCTGCTACGGACATAACTATGCTGCGGCGTAGCTGACTTGGTCTTGCCTATTTTTGTCAGTTGAGACTGACAAGAAGCCATTCTTCTAAGTATCATCCCACCATCATTTCTCCATTGTTTAAAAATGCAGGGAAATTTTGCAAATTGGCATTATAATTAGTAGCTGGACGGTACTTTTTTTTTGTGGGGTCGGTCAGGATGGGTGTTCCGGCCCTCTGTCAGATCGCTGGTTTGTTTTTATTATCTCCAGAGAAGAGTAATGGGCATGTGTTTGGCAGGGGAAAAGTGAAGATTCTGTTTCGGAGAATGAAACAGGATCCGCATGGTCATCTCATTCCTTTAAGAATCCTTTGCTTCATCAGCTGGGATTCCACCATGTTTCTATATACTCCTCTATGCGTGGGCACACGTACCTGGCTTGTTCCAAGAAGTATGCTGGAGAGTTTTCAAATTAACCAGTACGTTGAAAATTATTTGCAGGTTTTCAGCGTTTCACCATAATTTTGATAACGTTTGTATGTGCCTCCTGAAACCCAAGAAGGCTGCGACAGACATAACTATTCTGAGGAGTAGCTGACTTGGTGTTGCCTATTTTTGTTAGTGGAGACAGACAAGAAGCCACTCTTCTAAGTATCATCCCACCACCATTTTTCCATTGTTTTAAAATGCGGGGAAATTTTGCACGTTAGCATTATAATAAGTAGCTGGAGGGTACGGTTTTTTTTTTTGTGTGGTCGATGTGGATGGGGGGGTCAGGCCCTCTGTCAGTTCGCTGGTTAGTTTTTATTATAACCAGAGAGGAGAAGTGGGCATGTGTTTGGCAGGAGAAAAGGGCGGATTCTGTTTCAGAGAATTAACGATGATCCCCATGGTCATCCCGTACCTTTAATAATCCTTTACTTCATCAGCTGGAAATCCACCATGGTTCTGTATACTCCTCTTTGCGTGGGAACAGGTAACTGGCTTGTTCCAAGAAGTATGCCGCAGAGCTTTTCAATTAACCAGCACTTTGAAAATTATTTGCAGGTGTTCAGCGTTTCACCATATTTGTGATAACTTTTGTTTGTCCCTCCTGAAACCCAAGATGGCTGCCACGAACATAACTATGCTGAGGCGTAGCTGACTTGGTTTTGCCTATTTTTGTTAGTAGAGACTGACAAGAATCCATTCTTCTAAATATCATCTCACCATCATTTTTCCATTGTTTAAAAATGCAGGATAATTTTGCAAGTTAGCATTATAATTAGTAGCTGGAGGCTACGGTGTTTTTTTTTTTTTTTTTCCTGTGGGGTCGGTGTGGATGTGTTGGTCAGGCCCTCTGTCAGTTCGCTGGTTTGTTTTTATTATCCCCAGAGAGGAGAAGTGGGTATTAGTATGGCAGGTGAAAACTGCGGATCTGTTTCAGAGAATTAAACAGGATCCGCATGGTAATCCTGTTCCTTTAAGAATACTTTGCTTCATGAGCTGGGAATCCACCATGGTTCTATTTACTTCTCTATGCGTGGGCACAGGAAACTGGCTTGTTCCAAGAGGTATGCCTCAGAGATTTTCAATTAACCAGTATGTTGAAAATCCTTTACAGGTTATCAGCGTTTCACCATAATTGTGATAACGTGTGTATGTGCCTACTGAAACCAAATATGGCTGCTACGGACATAACTATGCTGAGGCGTAGCTGACTTGGTGTTGCCTTTTTTTGTCAGTGGAGACTGACAAGAAGCCATTCTTCTAAGTATCATCCCACCATCATTTCTCCATTGTTTAAAAATGCAGGGAAATTTTGCAAATTGGAATTATAATTAGTAGATGGAGGGTACTTTTTTTTTGTGGGGTCGGTCAGGATGGGTGTTCCGGCCCTCTGTCAGATCGCTGGTTTGTTTTTGTTATCCCCAGAGAAGAGTAGTGGGCATGTGTTTGGCAGGTGAAAAGTGCGGATTCTGTTTCAGAGAATTAAACCGGATCCGCATGGTCATCTCATTCCTTTAAGAATCCTTTGCTTCATCAGCTGGGATTCCACCATGTTTCTATATACTCCTCTATGCGTGGGCACAGGTACCTGGCTTGTTCCAAGAAGTATGCTGGAGGGTTTTCAAATTAACCAGTACGTTGAAAATTATTTGCAGGTGATCAGCGTTTCACCATAATTGTGATAACGTTTGTTTGTGCCTCCTGAAACCCAAGAAGGCTGCGACGGACATAACTATGCTGAGGAGTAGCTGACTTGGTGTTGCCTATTTTTGTTAGTGGAGACTGACAAGAAGCCATTCTTCTAAGTATCATCCCACCACCATTTTTCCATTGTTTTAAAATGCAGGGAAATTTTGCAAGTTAGCATTATAATTAGTAGCTGGAGGGTACGGTTCTTTTGTGTGTGTGGTCGGTGTGGATGGGAGGGGCAGGCCCTCTGTCAGTTGGCTGGTTAGTTTTTATTATCCCCAGAGAGGAGAAGTGGGCATGTGTTTGGCAGGTGAAAAGGGCGGATTCTGTTTCAGAGAATTAACGATGATCCCCATGGTCTTCCCGTACCTTTAATAATCCTTTACTTCATCAGCTGGAAATCCTCCATCGTTCTATATACTCCTCTTTGCGTGGGAACAGGTAACTGGCTTGTTCCATGAAGTATGCCGCAGAGCTTTTCAATTAACCACTACGTTGAAAATTACTTGCAGGTGTTCAGCGTTTCACCATAATTGTGATAACGTTTGTATGTGCCTCCTGAAACCCAAGAAGGCTGCGACGGACATAACTATGCTGAGGAGTAGCTGACTTGGTGTTGCCTATTTTTGTTAGTGGAGACAGACAAGAAGCCATTCTTCTAAGTATCATCCCACCACACCTTTTTTGCATTGTTTTAAAATGCAGGGAAATTTTGCAAGTTAGCATTATAATTAGTAGCTGGAGGGTACGGTTTTTTTTTGTGTGTGGTCGATGTGGATGGGGGGGGGTCAGGCCCTCTGTCAGTTCGCTGGTTAGTTTTTATTATCCCCAGAGTGGAGAAGTGGGCATGTGTTTGGCAGGTGAAAAGGGCGGATTCTGTTTCAGAGAATTAACGATGATCCCCATGGTCATCCCGTTCCTTTAATAATCCTTTACTTCATCAGCTGGAAATCCACCATGGTTCTATATACTCCTCTTTGCGTGGGAACAGGTAACTGGCTTGTTCCAAGAAGTATGCCGCAGAGCTTTTCAATTGACCAGTACGTTGAAAATTATTTGCAGGTGTTCAGCGTTTTACCATAATTGTGATAACGTTTGTTTGTGCCTCCTGAAACCCAAGAAGGCTGCGACGGACATAACTATGCTGAGGAGTAGCTGACGTGGTGTTGCCTATTTTTGTTAGTGGAGACTGACAAGAATCCATTCTTCTAAGTATCATCTCACCATCATTTTTCCATTGTTTAAAAATGCAGGAAAATTTTGCAAGTTAGCATTATAATTAGTAGCTGGAGGCTACGGTGTTTTTTTTTTTTTTCCTGTGGGGTCGGTGTGGATGTGTTGGTCAGGCCCTCTGTCAGTTCGCTGGTTTGTTTTTATTATCCCCAGAGAGGAGAAGTGGGTATTAGTATGGCAGGTGAAAACTGCGGATCTGTTTCAGAGAATTAAACAGGATCCGCATAGTAATCCCGTTCCTTTAAGAATCCCTTGCTTCATGAGTTGGGAATCCACCATGGTTCTATATACCTCTCTATGCGTGGGCACAGGAAACTGGCTTGTTCCAAGAAGTATGCCTCAGAGGTTTTCAATTAACCAGTATGTTGAAAATCCTTTGCAGGTTTTCAGCGTTTCACCATAGTTGTGATAACGTGTGTATGTGCCTACTGAAACCAATATGGCTGCTACGGACATAACTATGCTGAGGCGTAGCTGACTGGTGTTGCCTATTTTTGTCAGTGGAGACTGACAAGAAGCCATTCTTCTAAGTATCATCCCACCATCATTTCTCCATTGTTTAAAATGCAGGGAAATTTTGCAAATTGGCATTATAATTAGTAGCTGGAGGGTACTTTTTTTTTTTGTGGGGTCGGTCAGGATGGGTGTTCAGGCCCTCTGTCAAATCGCTGGTTTGTTTTTATTATCCCCAGAGAAGAGTAGTGGGCATGTGTTTGGCAGGTGAAAAGTGCGGATTCTGTTTCAGAGAATTAAACAGGATCCGCATGGTCATCTCATTCCTTAAAGAATCCTTTGCTTCATCAGCTGGGATTCCACCATGTTTCTAAATAATCCTCTATGCGTGGGCACAGGTACCTGGCTTGTTCCAAGAAGTATGCTGGAGAGTTTTCAAATTAACCAGTACGTTGAAAATTATTTGCAGGTTTTCAGCGTTTCACCATAATTTTGAAAACGTGTGTATGTTCCTCCTGAAACCCAAGAAGGCTGCGACGGACATAACTATGCTGAGGCGTAGCTGACTTGGTTTTGCCTATTTTTCTTAGTGGAGACTCACAAGAATCCATTCTTCTAAGTATCATCTCACAATCATTTTTCCATTGTTTAAAAATGCAGGAAAATTGTGCAAGTTAGCATTATAATTAGTAGCTGGAGGCTACGGTGTTTTTTTTTTTTTTTCCTGTGTGGTCGATGTGGATGGGGGGGTGTGGCCCTCTGTCAGTTCGCTGGTTTGTTTTTATTATCCCCAGAGAGGAGAAGTGGGTATTAGTATGGCAGGTGAAAACTGCGGATCTGTTTCAGAGAATTAAACAGGATCCGCATGGTAATCCCGTTCCTTTAAGAATCCTTTGCTTCATGAGCTGGGAATCCACCATGATTCTATATACTGCTCTATGCGTGGGCACAGGAAACTGGCTTGTTCCAAGAAGTATGCCTCAGAGCTTTTCATATAACCAGTATGTTGAAAATCCTTTGCAGGTTTTCAGCGTTTCACCATAATTGTGATAACGTGTGTATATGCCTACTGAAAACAAATATGGCTGCTACGGACATAACTATGCTGAGGCGTAGCTGACTTGGTGTTGCCTATTTTTGTCAGTGGAGACTGACAAGAAGCCATTCTTCTAAGTATCATCCCACCACCATTTTTCCATTGTTTTAAAATGCAGGGAAATTTTGCAAGTTAGCATTATAATTAGTAGCTGGAGGGAACGGTTTTTTCTTTTGTGTGATCCATGTGGATGGGGGGGTCACGCCCTCTGTCAGTTCGCTGGTTAGTTTTTATTTTCCCCAGAGAGGAGAAGTGGGCATGTGTTTGGCAGGAGAAAAGGGCGGATTCTGTTTCAGAGAATTAACGATGATTCCCACGGTCATCCCGTTCCTTTAATAATCCTTTACTTCATCAGCTGGAAATCCACCATGGTTCTATATACTCCTCTTTGCGTGGGAACAGGTAACTGGCTTGTTCCAAGAAGTATGCCGTAGAGCTTTTCAATTAACCACTACGTTGAAAATTATTTGCAGGTGTTCAGCGTTTCACCATAATTGTGATAACGTTTGTTTGTGCCTCCTGAAACCCAAGATGGCTGCCACGAACATAACTATGCTGAGGCGTAGCTGACTTGGTTTTGCCTATTTTTGTTAGTGGAGACTGACAAGAATCCATTCTTCTAAGTATCATCTCACCATCATTTTTCCATTGTTTAAAAATGCAGGAAAATTGTGCAAGTTAGCATTATAATTAGTAGCTGGAGGCTACGGTGTTTTGTTTTTTTTTTCCTGTGGGGTCGGTGTGGATGCGTTGGTCAGGCCCTCTGTCAGTTCCCTGGTTTGTTTTTATTATCCCCAGAGAGGAGAAGTGTGTATTAGTATGGCAGGTGAAAACTGCGGATCTGTTTCAGAGAATTAAACAGGATCCGCATGGTAATCCCGTTCCTTTAAGAATCCTTTGCTTCATGAGCTGGGAATCCACCATGATTCTATATACTTCTCTATGCGTGGGCACAGGAAACTGGCTTGTTCCAAGAAGTATGCCTCAGAGCTTTTCAATTAACCAGTATGTTGAAAATCCTTTGCAGGTTTTCAGCGTTTCACCATAATTGTGATAACGTGTGTATGTGTCTCCTGAAACCAAATATGGCTGCTACGGACATAACTATGCTGAGGCGTAGCTGACTTGGTGTTGCCTATTTTTGTCAGTGGAGACTGACAAGAAGCCATTTTTCTAAGTATCATCCCACCATCATTTCTCCATTGTTTAAAAATGCAGGGAAATTTTGCAAATTGGCATTATAATTAGTAGCTGGACGGTACTTTTTTTTTTTGTGGGGTCGGTCAGGATGGGTGTTCAGGCCCTCTGTCAGATCGCTGGTTTGTTTTTATTATCCCCAGAGAAGAGTAATGGGCATGTGTTTGGCAGGTGAAATGTGAGGATTCTGTTTCGGAGAAATAAACAGGATCCGCATGGTCATCTCATTCCTTTAAGAATCCTTTGCTTCATCAGCTGGGATTCCACCATGTTTCTATATACTCCTCTTTGCGTGGGCACAGCTACCTGGCTTGTTCCAAGAAGTATGCTGGAGTGTTTTCAAATTAACCAGTACGATGAAAATTATTTGCAGGTTTTCAGCGTTTCACCATAATTTTGATAACGTTTGTATGTGCCTCCTGAAACCCAAGAAGGCTGCGAGAGACATAACTATGCTGAGGAGTAGCTGACTTGGTGTTGCCTATTTTTGTTAGTGGAGACAGACAAGAAGCCATTCTTCTAAGTATCATCCCACCACCATTTTTCCATTGTTTTAAAATGCAGGGAAATTTTGCAAGTTAGCATTATAATTAGTAGCTGGAGGGTACGGTTTTTTTTTGTGTGTGGTCGATGTGGATGGGTGGGTGAGGCCCTCTGTCAGTTCACTGGTTAGTTTTTATTATCCCCAGAGAGGAGAAGTGGGCATGTGTTTGGCAGGTGAAAAGGGCGGATTCTGTTTCAGAGAATTAACGATGATCCCCATGGTCATCCCGTACCTTTAATAATCCTTTACTTCTTCAGCTGGAAATCCACCATGGTTCTATATACTCCTCTTTGCATGGTAACAGGTAACTGGCTTGTTCCAAGAAGTATGCCGCAGAGCTTTTCAATTAGCCAGTACGTTGAAAATTATTTGCAGGTGTTCAGCGATTCACCATAATTGTGATAACGTTTGTTTGTGCCTCCTGAAACCCAAGAAGGCTGCGACGGACATAACTATGCTGAGGAGTAGCTGACTTGGTGTTGCCTATTTTTGTCAGTGGAGACTGACAAGAAGCCATTCTTCTAAGTATCATCTCACCATCATTTTTCCATTGTTTAAAAATGCAGGAAAATTTTGCAAGTTAGCATTATAATTAATAGCTGGAGGGTACTTTTTTTTTTGTGGAGTCGGTCAGGATGGGTGTTCAGGCCCTCTGTCAGATCGCTGGTTTGTTTTTATTTTCCCCAGAGAAGAGTAGTGGGCATGTGTTTGGCAGGTGAAAAGTGCGGATTATGTTTCAGAGAATTAAACAGGATCCGCATGGTCATCTCATTCCTTTAAGAATCCTTTGCTTCATCAGCTGGGCTTCCACCATGTTTCTATATACTCCTCTATGCGTGGGCACAGGTACCTGGCTTGTTCCAGGAAGTACGCCGGAGAGTTTTCAAATTAACCAGTACGTTGAAAATTATTTGCAGGTTTTCAGCGTTTCACCATAATTTTGATAACGTTTGTATGTGCCTCCTGAAACCCAAGAAGGCTGCGACGGACATAACTATGCTGAGGAGTAGCTGACTTCGTGTTGCCTATTTTTGTTAGTGGAGACAGACAAGAAGCCATTCTTCTAAGTATCATCCCACCACGATTTTTCCATTGTTTTAAAAGGCAGGGAAATTTTGCAAGTTAGCATTATAATTAGTAGCTGGAGGGTACGGTTTTTTTTTGTGTGTGGTCGATGTGGATGGGGGGGTTAGGCCCTCTGTCAGTTCGCTGGTTAGTTTTTATTATCCCCAGAGAGGAGAAGTGGGCATGTGTTTGGCAGGTGAAAAGGGCGGATTCTGTTTCAGAGAATTAACGATGATCCCCATGGTCATCCCTTTCCTTTAATAGTCCTTTACTTCATCAGCTGGAAATCCACCATGGTTCTATACACTCCTCTTTTCCTCGGAACAGGTAACTGGCTTGTTCCAAGAACTATGCCGCAGAGCTTTTCAATTAACCACTACGTTGAAAATTATTTGCAGGTGTTCAGCGTTTCACCATAATTGTGATAACGTTTGCTTGTGCCTCCTGAAGCCCAAGAAGGCTGCGACGGACATAACTATGCTGAGGAGTAGCTGACTTGGTGTTGCCTATTTTTGTTAGTGGAGACTGACAAGAATCCATTCTTCTAAGTATCATCCCACCACCATTTTTCCATTGTTTTAAAATGCAGGGAAATTTTGCAAGTTAGCATTATAATTAGTAGCTGGAGGGTCCGTTTTTTTTTTCTGTGTGTGGTCGATGTGATGGGGGGGTCAAGCCCTCTGTCAGTTCGCTGGTTAGTTTTTATTATCCCTAGAGAGGAGAAGTGGGCATGTGTTTGGCAGGTGAAAAGGGCGGATTCTGTTTCAGAGAATTAACGATGATCCCCATGGTCATCCCGTTCCTTTAATAATCCTTTACTTCATCAGCTGGAAATCCACCATGGTTCTATATACTCCTCTTTGCGTGGGAACAGGTAACTGGCTTTTTCCAAGAAGTATGCTGCAGAGCTTTTCAATTAACCAGTACGTTGAAAATTATTTGCAGGTGTTCAGCGTTTCACCATAATTTTGATAACGTTTGTTTGTGCCTCCTGAAACCCAAGAAGGCTGCGACGGACATAACTGTGCTGAGGAGTAGCTGACTTGGTGTTGCCTCTTTTTGTTAGTGGAGACTGACAAGAAGCCATTCTTCTAAGTATCATCCCACCACCATTTTTCCATTGTTTTAAAAGGCAGGGAAATTTTGCAAGTTAGCATTATAATTAGTAGCTGGATGGTACGGTTTTTTTTTTTGTGTGTGTGGTCGATGTGGATGGGGGGGTCAGGCCCTCTGTCAGTTCTGTTGTTAGTTTTTATTATCCTCAGAGAGGAGAAGTGGCCATGTGTTTGGCAGGTGAAAAGGGCGGATTCTGTTTCAGATAATTAACGATGATCCCCATGCTCATCCCGTTCCTTTAATAATCCTTTACTTCATCAGCTGGAAATCCACCATGGTTCTATATACTCCTCTTTGCGTGGGAACAGGTAACTGGCTTGTTCCAAGAAGTATGTCGCAGGGCTTTTCAATGAACCAGTACTTTGAAAATATTTGCAGGTGTTCAGCGTTTCACCATAATTGAGATAACGTTTGTTTGTGCCTCCTGAAACCCAAGAAGGCTGTGACGGACATAACTATGCCAAGGCGTAGCTGACTTGGTGTTGCCTATTTTTGTAAGTGGAGACTGACAAGAAGCCATTCTTCTAAATATCATCCCACCATCATTTCTCCATTGTTTAAAAATGCAGGGAAATTTTGCAAAATGGCATTATAATTTGTAGCTGGAGGATACTTTTTTTTTTTTTTGTGGGGTCTGTCAGGATGGGTGTTCAGGCCCTCTGTCAGATCGCTGGTTTGTTTTTATTATCCCCAGAGAAGAGTAGTGGGCATGTGTTTGGCAGGTGAAAAGTGCGGATTCTGTTTCAGAGAATTAAACAGGATCCGCATGGTCATCTCATTCCTTTAAGAATCCTTTGCTTCATCAGCTGGGATTCCACCATGTTTCTATATACTCCTCTATGCGTGGGCACAGGTACCTGGCTTGTTCCAAGAAGTATGCTGGAGAGTTTTCAAATTAACCAGTACGTTGAAAATTATTTGCAGGTTTTCAGCGTTTCACCATAATTTTGATAACGTTTGTATGTGCCTCCTGAAACCCAAGAAGGCTGCGACAGACATAACTATGCTGAGGAGTAGCTGACTTGGTGTTGCCTATTTTGGTTAGTGGAGACAGACAAGAAGCCATTCTTCTAAGTATCATCCGACCACCATTTTTCCATTGTTTTAAAATGCAGGGAAATTTTGCAAGTTAGCATTATAATTAGTAGCTGGAGGGTACGGTTATTTTTTGTGTGTGGTCGATGTGGATGGGGGGGGCAGGCCCTCTGTCAGTTCGCTGGTTAGTTTTTATTATCCCCAGAGAGGAGAAGTGGGCATGTGTTTGGCAGGTGAAAAGGGCGGATTCTGTTTCAGAGAATTAACGATGATCCCCATGGTCATCCCGTTCCTTTAATAATCCTTTACTTCATCAGCTGGAAATCCAACATGGTTCTATATACTCCTCTTTGTGTGAGAACAGGTAACTGGCTTGTTCCAAGAAGTATGCCGCAGAGCTTTTCAATTAACCACTACGTTGAAAATTATTTGCAGGTGTTCAGCATTTCACCATAATTGTGATAACGTTTGTTTGTGCCTCCTGAAACCCAAGAAGGCTGCGACGGACATAACTATGCTGAGGAGTAGCTGACTTCGTGTTGCCTATTTTTTTTGGTGGAGACTAACAAGAAGCCATTCTTCTAAGTATCATCCCACCACCATTTTTCCAATGTTTTAAAATGCAGGGATATTTTGCAAGTTAGCATTATAATTAGTAGCTGGAGGGTACGGTATTTTTTTGTGTGTGGTCGATGTGGATGGGAGGTCAGGCCCTCTGTCAGTTCGCTGGTTAGTTTTTATTATCCCCAGAGAGGAGAAGTGGGCATGTGTTTGGCAGGTGAAAAGGGCGGATTCTGTTTCAGAGAATTAACGATGATCCCCATGGTCATCCCGTTCCTTTAATAATCCTTAACTTCATCAGCTGGAAATCCACCATGGTTCTATATACTCCTCTTTGCGTGGGAACAGGTAACTGGCTTGTTCCAAGAAGTATGCCGCAGAGCTTTTCAATTAACCACTACGTTGAAAATTATTTGCAGGTGTTCAGCGTTTCACCATAATTGTGATAACGTTTGTATGTGCCTCCTGAAACCCAAGAAGGATGCGACGGACATAACTATGCTGAGGTTTAGCTGACTTGGTGTTGCCTATTTTTGTTAGTGGAGACAGACAAGAAGCCATTCTTCTAAGTATTATCCCACCACCATTTTTCCATTGTTTTAAAATGCAGGGAAATTTTGCAAATTGGTATTATAATTAGTAGCTGGAGGGTACGGTTTTTTTTTGGGTGGTCGATGTGGATGCTGGGGTCAGGCCCTCTGTCAGTTCGCTGGTTAGTTTTTATTATCCCCAGAGAAGAGTAGTGGGCATGTGTTTGGCAGGTGAAAAGTTCGGATTCTGTTTCAGAGAATTAAACAGGATCCGCATGGTCATCTCATTTCTTTAAGAATCCTTTGCTTCATAAGCTGGGATTCCATCATGTTTCTATATACTCCTCTATGCGTGGGCACAGGTACCTGGCTTGTTCCAAGAAGTATGCTGGAGAGTTTTCAAATTAACCAGTACGTTGAAAATTATTTGCAGGTTTTCAGCGTTTCACCATAATTTTGATAACGTTTGTATGTGCCTCCTGAAACCCAAGAAGTCTGCGATGGACATAACTATGCTGAGGAGTAGCTGACTTGGTGTTGCCTATTTTTGTTAGTGGAGACAGACAAGAAGCCATTCTTCTAAGTATCATCCCACCACCATTTTTCCATTGTTTTAAAAGGCAGGGAAATTTTAAAATTTTAAATCCTTAACCCTAACCCTAACCCTAACCTTAACCCTTACCCTAACCCACCACCATTTTTCAGGGAAATTTTAAAATTTTAAATTTTAAACCCTTAACCCTTAACATTTAAACCTTAAAATTTTAAAATTTTAAACCCTTAACCCTAACCCTAACCCTAACCTTAACCTTAACCCTAACCCACCACCAATTTTCCATTGTTTTAAAAGGCAGGGAAATTTTAAAATTTTAAACCCTTAACCCTAACCCTAACCCTAACCGTAATGCTAACCCCTAAACGTAACCCTAACCGTGACCAGTGAACCTAAACCTAACCTCTAACACAAACCATAGCACATAACTCTAACCCTAAAACTAACCCTAACCCTAACCCTAAACCTAAACCCTAACTCTTAACCTTAACACTAAGCGTTAACTCTCACGCTAACCTTTAATCCTAACCCTAATCCTAATCTTCAACCCTAAACCTAACACTTAACCCTAACCCTGTACCAAACCCTAACCCCTCATCTTAACCCTAACCGTAAACCTCAACCCTAAACCAAAGTGTAGCCGTTAAACCTAAGAGTAACCTTTAACCCTAACCCTATTCCCTAACCCTAAGCCCTCACCCTAACACTAAACTTCATCCTTAACCCTAACCAGAATCCTAACCCTAAATCTAATTCTCAGACTTCTGGCTTTCTTAGAGTTTAGAAAGCCTGCAATCCTCCCATGCCATGCGTGAAAGGAGGCTCTACCACTGTGTCCTGCATGAAACCCACGGGCCCATACCCAGAGTATGATAGAGTGGGTTCCCGGGTACAATCCCAGCCCCCTAAACTCCCCCCGCCCGCCTAATGCAGACAGGGCCCGTGCGCTAAGCATAAACAATACCTTTAACAGATAACCCAAACCCTGAACATAACACCCAACCCTGTTCCTATTTCTCACCTTAACACGTAAACCTCCCCGTGCGCCTAACTTTAACCTCTTATCGTAACGTTAATGCATAACCCATTTCCTGAGAACAACCCCTATCCCATAATTCTAACCCTATCTCCTAGTCATCACTGTGACACCTAATCCCTAACCCTAATTCTAAACCGCTAACCCTAACCGTAACCCTACCTACAACCCTAACACTGACAGTAACCCTTACTTCTAACACCAACGCTATGCCTAACAAAAACCCTAACCCTTGACCCTAACCCTTCACCCTAACCCCTAAGCCTTACCCTAACCCTTAACCCTAATCCTAATCCTAACCATTAAACCTAACCCTAGCTCTTAAAGCTAACCGTAAACCTTACCCTCACGACTAGACCTAAGCCTGACACTAACCTAACACCTAACGCTAACCAGAACCCCTAAAGCTAACCCTGAACCCTATCCCTAACCCTAGCAGTAAACTTTAACCCTAAACCTAAGCCCAACCCGTAACCCTAATCCTATCCTTTTACCCTAAAACTAACCCCTAAACCTAACCCCTATACCTAACCCTAACTCTAACCCCAATCCTAATTCTAACCATACCCCTTCATAAAACACGAACTCCTAACCTCTAACCCTAACACTAACCAAAAACCATAATCGCTAATCCCTAACCCTAACGCTTAACCTTTAACCTAACCGTTAACCCTCACCCTAATTCTTAACACTGACCCTAACCTTAACCTTTAACTCTAAGCCTAACCCTTAACCCTACCGTAAGGAAGACCCTTAATGCTAATGGTATCCCTTATCCCTAACCCTAACACTACAGCTAAAAATAACCCTAACCTTTGATCCTTAAACCTAACCCCTAACACTTGCTTTAACCCCAAACCCTAACCCTAAACCTAAGCATTAAACCTAACCCTATCTCTTAACCCTAACCCTAGCCCTGACCCTAACGCCTAGTTCTAACCCTAAATCTAACCTCCCGCCTAATCCTAACCTTAAGTACTAATGCTAACGCTAACCTTGAACCCTAAACCTACCCGTAACCCTTAATACTAACCCTATCCGTAAACCTTAACCCTGACCCTAACCATTACCCGCACCCAAGCATTTAACCCTGACCCTAACCCTAATCCTTAATGATAACCCTAACACTAAACCCTAACCCTAAGCCCAACACTTAACCCTAATCCTATCCCTTAACCCTAACCCTAACCCTAACCCTAATGCTAACCCCTAAACGTAACCCTAACCGTGAACAGTAAGCCTAACACTAACCTCTAACACAAACCATAGCACATAACTCTAACCCTAAAACTAACCCTAACCCTAACCCTAAACCCTAACTCTTAACCTTAACCCTAAGCGTTAACTCTCACGCTAACCTTTAATCCTAACCCTAATCCTAATCTTCAACCCTAAACCTAACACTTAACCCTAAACGTCTACCAAACCCTAACCCCTCATCTTAACCCTAACCTTAAACCTCAACCCTAAACCAAAGTGTAACCGTTAAATCTAAGAGTAACCTTTAACCCTATCCGTAATCCCTAAGCCTAAGCCCTCACCCTAACACTAAACTTCATCCTTAACCCTAACCATAACCCTAACCCTAAATCTAATTCTCTGACTTCTTGCTTTCTTAGAGTTTAGAAAGCCTGCAATCCTCCCACGCCATGTGTGAAAGGAGGCTCTGCCACAGTGTCCTGCATGAAACCCAGAGGGCCATACACTGCGTGCGGTAGAGTGGGTTCCCAGCGACCATCACAGACAACTAACTTTGCCTCCTAGGGCATACAGGGCCCGTGCCCTAAGCATAAACCCTACCCCTCACCCATAAGCCTAACCCACAACATAACACCTAACCCTGATCCTACTGCTCACCTTAACAGGTAAACCTCACCATAACCCTAACTTTAACCCCATATCTTAACGTTAATGCATGACACCCTGAGAACAAGCCCTATACCGTCATTATAACCCTACCTCCTAGCTATAACCGTAACACCTAATCCCTAATTCTGAAGCGCCAACCCTAACCTTAACCCTCCGAACAACACTAACACTAACCCTAAACCGTTACCCTAACCCTACGCCTAAAAGTAACCCTAACCGTTGATCCTTCGTCATAACCCCTAACCTTAACCCTAACCCTTAACCTATTCCCAATCCTAACCATTAAACAGAACCCTAACTCTTAACCCTAACCCTAACCTTTACCCTAATGCCTAGAGATCTAACCCCAACACTGACCTACAGTTAACACTAACCCCAACCCCTAATGCTAACCTTAAACCTGAACCAAGCTCCTAACCCTTAACCCTAACACTATCCCTAACCCCTAAGCCTAACCCCAACTGTTAACCCTCTAACCCTCACCCTGAATCCTAACCCTATCCCTTAACCCTAACCCCTAACCCTAACGCTAACTCCAAC
The DNA here is from genome assembly GCF_041146395.1 of Eulemur rufifrons. NCBI lineage: Eukaryota > Metazoa > Chordata > Mammalia > Primates > Lemuridae > Eulemur > Eulemur rufifrons. The sequence continues at coordinate 281,036 of NW_027182962.1, forward strand.
CCTAAACCTTACCCTGGCCCCCTAACCCAGACTTAACACCTTACCCCTAACACTAACTCTAACCCTAACCACTAATCCCTAGCACCTAACCCTGACTCGAAACCTAACCCCTAACACGAAAAACCCTAACCCCAACCCCAACCCTAATTCTCACACTACTTCCATTCCCAGAGTGAAGCAAGCCTACAATACAGCCATGCCATGTGTGAGATGAGGCTCCGCCTGAGTCCTGCATGGAGGTACTGTCCCAAGGCCCAGGGAATGATGTTGTGCTTTCGTGGTGACTCCGACCGCACCCCTCTCACCGTAGATTAACCAGGTCCTGTGCCCTTAAACTGACCGCTAAAGCTAAGCCCTACCACCAACGCTAACCCCTGACCCTGAAACTAAGCGCCGAGCCTAAAGCCCAACATTAACTCTAGACCCTTACCCTAAACCTAATCCCTAACCCTAATGCTAACCCCTAAACCCAACCCTAACCGTAAACAGTAACCTAACCCTAACCCCTAACACAAACCATAGCACATAACTCTAACCCTAAATCTAACCCTAAGCCTAACCGAAAACCCTAACTCTTAACTTTAACCCTAAGCGTTAACTCTCACGCTAACCTTTAATCCTAACCCTAATCCTAATCTTCAACCCTAAACCTAACACTTAACCCTAAACGTCTACCAAACCCTTACCCCTCATCTTAACCCTAACCGTAAACCTCAACCCTAAACCGAACTGTAACCGTTAAACCTAAGAGTAACCTTTAACCCTAACCCTAATCCCTAACCTTAAGCCCTCACCCTAACACTAAACTTCATCCTTAACCCTAACCATAATCCTAACCCTAAATCTAATTCTCAGACTTCTTGCTTTCTTAGAGTTTAGAAAGCCTGCAATCCTCCCATGCCATGCGTGAAAGGAGGCTCTACCACTGTGTCCTGCATGAAACCCACGGGCCCATACCCAGAGTATGATAGAGTGGGTTCCCGGGTACAATCCCAGCCCCCTAAACTCCCCCCGCCCGCCCAATGCAGACAGGGCCCGTGCGCTAAGCATAAAAAATACCTTTAACAGATAACCCTAACCCTGAACATAACACCCAACCCTGTTCCTATTTCTCCCCTGAACACGTAAACCTCACCGTGAGCCTAACTTTAACCTCTTATCCTAACGTTAATGCATAACCCATTTCCTGAGAACAACCCCTATCCCATAATTCTAACCCTATCTCCTAGTCATCACTGGAACACCTAATCCCTAACCCTAATTCTAAACCGCTAACCCTAACCGGAACCCTACCTACAACCCTAACACTGACAGTAACCCTTACTTCTAACCCCAACGCTATGCCTAACAAAAACCCTAACCCTTCACCCAAACCCCTAAGCCTTACGCTAACCCTTAACCCTAATCCTAATCCTAACCATTAAACCTAACCCTAGCTCTTAAAGCTAACCCTAAACCTTACCCTCACGACTAGACCTAACCCTGACATTAACCTAACACCTAACCCTAACCAGAACCCCTAAAGCTAACCCTGAACGCTATCCCTAACCCTAGCAGTAAACTTTAACCCTAAACCTAAGCCCAACCCATAACCCTAATCCTATCCTTTTACCCTAAAACTAACCCCTAAACCTAACCCCTATACCTAACCCTAACTCTAACCCCAATCCTAATTCTAACCATACCCCTTCATAAAACACGAACTCCTAACCTCTAACCCTAACACTAACCAAAAACCCTAATCGCTAATCCCTAACCCTAACGCTTAACCTTTACCCTAACCGTTAACCCTCACCCTAATTCTTAACACTGACCCTAACCTTAACCTTTAACTCTAAGCCTAACCCTTAACCCTACAGTAAGGAAGACCCTTAATGCTAATGGGATCCCTTTTCCCTAACCCTAACACTACAGCTAAAAATAACCCTAACCTTTGATCCTTAAACCTAACCCCTAACACTTACTTTAACCCCAAATCCTAACCCTAATCCTAAGCATTAAACCTAACACTATCTCTTAACCCTAACGCTAGCCCTTACCCTGACGCCTAGTTCTAACCCTAAATCTAACCTCCCGCGTAATCCTAACCTTAAGCCCTAATGCTAACGCTAACCCTGAACCCTAAACCTACCCGTAACCCTTAACACTAACCCTATCCGTGAACCTTAACCCTGACCCTAACCATTACCCGCACCCAAGCATTTAAACCTGACCCTAACCCTAATCCTTAATGATAACCCTAACACTAAACCCTAACCCTAAGCCCAACACTTAACCCTAATCCTATCCCTTAACCCTAACCCTAATGCTAACCCCTAAACGTAACCCTAACCGTCACCAGTAAACCTAACCCTAACCTCTAACACAAACCATAGCACATAACTCTAAACCTAAAACTAACCCTAACCCTAACCCTAACCCTAAACCCTAACTCTTAACCTTAACCCTAAGCGTTAACTCTCATGCTAACCTTTAATCCTAACCCTAATCCTAATCTTCAACCCTAAACCTAACACTTAACCCTAACCCTGTACCAAACCCTAACCCCTCATCTTAACCCTAACCTTAAACCTCAACCCTAAACCAAAGTGTAACCGTTAAATCTAAGAGTAACCTTTAACCCTAACCGTAATCCCTAAGCCTAAGCCCTCACCCTAACACTAAACTTCATCCTTAACCCTAACCATAACCCTAACCCTAAATCTAATTCTCAGACTTCTTGCTTTCTTAGAGTTTAGAAAGCCTGCAATCCTCCCACGCCATGCGTGAAAGGAGGCTCTGCCACAGTGTCCTGCATGAAACCCAGAGGCCCATACACTGCGTGCGATAGAGTGGGTTCCCAGCGACCATCACAGACACCTAACTTTGCCTCCTAGGGCATACAGGGCCCGTGCCCTAAGCATAAACCCTACCCCTCACCCATAAGCCTAACCCACAACATAACACCTAACCCTGATCCTACTGCTCACCTTAACAGGTAAACCTCACCATAACCCTAACTTTAACCCCATATCTTAACGTTAATGCATGACACCCTGAGAACAAGCCCTATACCGTCATTATAACCCTACCTCCTAGCTATAACTGTAACACCTAATCCCTAATTCTGAAGCGCCAACCCTAACCTTAACCCGACCGACAACACTAACACTAACCCTAACCCCTTACCCTAACCCTACGCCTAAAAGTAACCCTAACCGTTGATCCTTCGTCATAACCCCTAACCTTAACCCTAACCCTTAACCCTATTCCCAATTCTAACCATTAAACAGAACTCTAACTCTTAACCCTAACCCTAACCTTTACCCTAATGCCTAGAGATCTAACCCCAACACTGACCTACAGTTAACACTAACCCCAACCCCTAATGCTAACCTTAAACCTGAACGAAGCTCCTAACCCTTAACCCTAACACTATCCGTAACCCCTAAGCCTAACCCCAACTGTTAACCCTCTAACCCTCACCCTGAATCCTAACCCTATCCCTTAACCCTAACCCCTAACCCTAACGCTAACTCCAACCCTAAACCTTACCCTGGCCCCCTAACCCAGACTTAACACCTTACCCCTAACACTAACTCTAACCCTAACCACTAATCCCTAGCACCTAACCCTGACTCAAAACCTAACCCCTAACATGAAAAACCCTAACCCCAACCCCAACCCTAATTCTCACACTACTTCCATTCCCAGAGTCAAGCAAGTCTACAATACATCCATGCCATGTGTGAGATGAGGCTCCGCCTGAGTCCTGCATGTAGGTCCTCTCCCAAGGCCCAGGGAATGATGTTGTGCTTTCGTGGTGACTCCGACCGCACCCCTCTCACCGTAGATTAACCAGGTCCTGTGCCCTTAAACTGACCGCTAAAGCTAAGCCCTACCACCAACGCTAACCCCTGACCCTGAACCTAAGCCCCGAGCCTAAAGCCCAACATTAACTCTAGACCCTTACCCTAAACCTAATCCCTAACCCTAATGCTAACCCCTAAACCCAACCCTAACCGTGAACAGTAAACCTAACCCTAACCCCTAACACAAACCATAGCACATAACTCTAACGCTAAATCTAACCCTAAGCCTAACCATAAACCCTAACTCTTAACCTTAACCCTAAGCGTTAACTCTCACGCTAACCTTTAATCCTAACCCTAATCCTAATCTTCAACCCTAAACCTAACACTTAACCCTAAACGTCTACCAAACCCTAACCCCTCATCTTAACCCTAACCGTAAACCTCAACCCTAAACCGAACTGTAACCGTTAAACCTAAGAGTAACCTTTAACCCTAACCCTAATCCCTAACCTTAAGTCCTCATCCTAACACTAAACTTCGTCCTTAACCCTAACCATAATCCTAACCCTAAATCTAATTATCAGACTTCTTGCTTTCTTAGAGTTTAGAAAGCCTGCCATCCTCCCATGCCATGCGTGAAAGGAGGCTCTACCACTGTGTCCTGCATGAAACCCACGGGTCCATACCCAGAGTATGATAGAGTGGGTTCCCGGGTACAATCCCAGCCCCCTAAACTCCCCCCGCCCGCCCAATGCAGACAGGGCCCGTGCGCTAAGCGTAAACAATACCTTTAACAGATAACCCTAACCCTGAACATAACACCCAACCCTGTTCCTATTTCTCCCCTGAACACGTAAACCTCACCGTGAGCCTAACTTTAACCTCTTATCCTAACGTTAATGCATAACCCATTCCCTGAGAACAACCCCTATCCCATAATTCTAACCCTATCTCCTAGTCATCACTGGAACACCTAATCCCTAACCCTAATTCTAAACCGCTAACCCTAACCGGAACCCTACCTACAACCCTAACACTGACAGTAACCCTTACTTCTAACCCCAACGCTATGCCTAACAAAAACCCTAACCCTTCACCCAAACCCCTAAGCCTTACGCTAACCCTTAACCCTAATCCTAATCCTAACCATTAAACCTAACCCTAGCTCTTAAAGCTAACCCTAAACCTTACCCTCACGACTAGACCTAACCCTGACACTAACCTAACACCTAACCCTAACCAGAACCCCTAAAGCTAACCCTGAACCCTATCCCTAACCCTAGCAGTAAACTTTAACCCTAAACCTAAGCCCAACCCATAACCCTAATCCTATCCTTTTACCCTAAAACTAACCCCTAAACCTAACCCCTATACCTAACCCTAACTCTAACCCCAATCCTAATTCTAACCATACCCCTTCATAAAACACGAACTCCTAACCTCTAACCCTAACACTAACCAAAAACCCTAATCGCTAATCCCTAACCCTAACGCTTAACCTTTACCCTAACCGTTAACCCTCCCCCTAATACTTAACACTGACCCTAACCTTAACCTTTAACTCTAAGCCTAACCCTTAACCCTACCGTAAGGAAGACCCTTAATGCTAATGGGATCCCTTTTCCCTAACCCTAACACTACAGCTAAAAATAACCCTAACCTTTGATCCTTAAACCTAACCCCAACACTTACTTTAACCCCAAACCCTAACCCTAATCCTAAGCATTAAACCTTACCCTATCTCTTAACCCTAACCCTAGCCCTTACCCTAACGCTTAGATCTAACCCTAAATCTAACCTCCTGCCTAATCCTAACCTTAAGCCCTAATGCTAACTCTAACCCTGAACCCTAAACCTACCCATAACCCTTAACACTAACGCTATCCGTAAACCTTAACCCTGACCCTAACCATTACCCGCACCCAAGCATTTAACCCTGACCCTAACCCTAATCCTTAATGATAACGCTAACACTAAACCCTAACCCTAAGCCCAACACTTAACCATAATACTATCCTTTAACCCTAAGCCTAACCCTAACCCCTAACGCTAAACCTAACCCTAACCGCAACCCTAACCCTCAATCTTGAAACTTACCATTAACCCTGACACTAACCCTTAACCCTAACCCTACTCCTAATCCTTATCCATAAGGCTAATACTGAAGCCTAACCCTGTGCCAAACGCTAAACCCAAACCTTAACCCTAACCCTGAATCTTAAACGTAAACCTAACTGTAACTGTTAAACCTAACACTAACATTTAACCCTAACACCTAACCCTAAGACTCCACCCTAACGCTAATCTTCATCCCTAAACATTACCATAATCGTACCCCTAAATCTAATTCTCAGACTTCTTGCTTTCTCAGAGTTTAGAAAGCCTACAAACCTCCCATGCCATGAGTTAAAGGGTGCTCTGCCACTGTGTCCTGCATGAAACCCAGGAATCCACACCCAGCGTTCAATAGAGTGTGTTCCCGGGGACAATCCTATCCCCCTAACCCCTGCCCGCTGCCCAGTGCAGACAGGGCCTGTACGCTAAGTATAAGCACTGCCCCTAACAGATAACCCTCACCCTGAACATAACACCTAACCATGATCCTATTCCTAAACGTAAACCATAAACCTCCCCGTAATGCTAACTTATCCCCTTAAATTAACGTTAATGCATAACACCCTGAGAAGAAGCCCTATCCCATAATTCTAATCCTAAACCATAGTCATAACCATAACACCTCATCCCTATTTCTAAAATGAAACCCCTATCTTTCACCCTACCACAACCCTAACCCTAACCCTATCCCCTAACCCTAAGCCCTCACCCTATCACTAATCTTCATCCCTAAACCGTGCCGTAATTTTAACCCTAAATCTAATTCTCAGACTTCTTGTTTTCTCAGAGTTTTGAAAGCCTACAATCCTACTAAGCCATGCATGAAAGCCGGCTCTGCCACAGTGTCCGGCATGAAACCGAGAGGCCCATACACTGCGTGGGATAGAGTGTGTTCTCAGCGACCATCACAGACTCCTAACTTCGCCTCCTAGTGCATACAGGGCCCATGCCCTAAGCATAAACCCTACCCGTCACCCATAACCCTAACCAGAACATAACACCTAACCCTGATCCTACTGCTCACCTCAACACGTAAACCTCACCGTAACCCTAAGTTCAACCCCTTATCTTAACGTTAATGCATGACACCCTGAGAACAAGCCTATACCGTAATTCTAACCCTAACTCCTAGCCATAACCATAACACCTAATCCCTAATTCTGAAACGCCAACCCTAACCTTAACCCTACCAACACTAACCCTAACCCTAACTCTTAACCATAACACTAACCTTTACCCTAATGCCTAGAGATTTAACCCCAACACTGACCTACAGTTACACTAAACCTACCCTCTAATGCTAACCTTAAACCTGAACCATAAACCTAACCCTTAACCCTAACCCTATCCCTAACCCCCTTACCCTAACTCTAACTGTTAACCCTCACCCTAACCCTCAACCCTGACCCTAACCTTAAACCTTAATCCTAACCATGCGTGAGATGAGCCTCTGCCTTTGTCCTGCATGACAGTTGAAGCTCAACACCCAGGGTACGATGAAGTGGGGACCCAGCCTTGCTCCACATCCACAGTGCCCCGTACGTTAGACAGGGCCCGTGCCCTAACACACACCGTTAAACGTAAGCCCTAACCCTATCACTAAACCAAACCCTTAGTAAGCCCTGAATCTAACGCCTAACAGTAACCCTAATCCCTGACCCTTACTCTTGCCTCTCACCGTAAACCTAAACCCAACCACTGAACATAATCCTAATCTCTAACCCTAACAGTAATCCTAACCCTAATTCTAACCTAAAACCCTAACCACTAAACCTAATCCTAGTCCCTAACACCTAACCTTACCCTAAACCCAATTCCAATTCTCAGACTTCTTCATTTCAAAAACTTAAAAAAGCCTACAATCCACCAATGCCGTGTCTGAGATGAGGGTCCGCCCCTATGTCCTGCATGACAGGCAGGCTCCAATGCCCAGGGTACTATGGAGTGGGGTCCGGGGGTCTGGAGGCTTGCTAAACTCCAGTTTGGAAGAATTGCTATAGTCATATATAGGGATGCTTACATTTACTGATAGAAAGCAACTATTGGTGTGTGATTTGTAGGCTTGCCTTACTCTAGTTTGGATGAAGAAGCTGAATCATATATAGGAATATTAGCTTTGAGTTAGAGGAAGCATCTATGGGGGGTGCTTTTTTGGCTTGTTAAACTCTGGTTTGGAAGAAGTTCGAGAGTCTTATATAGGAACGATATCATTCATTCAGAGAAAGCATTTATAGGGAGTTGGTTTGTAGGCTTGCTAAGCTCTAGTTTGGAGGAAGGCGAGAGTCATATATAGGAACGCTTACATTCACATAAAGCGTCTACGGGGGGACGGTTTCTAGGCTTCCTAAACTCTAGCTTGGAAAAAGAGGACAGTTATGTATAGGAACTCTCGGCGGGGGATTTGTGGCATTGCTAAAATCTTAGATTGGAAAAGTTGCGAGAGTCATACATAGGAATGTTAACATTCACTCAATGAAAGCAACTATAAGGGGTGCTTTCCAGGCTGGCTACACTCTAATTTGGAAAAAGTGCGACAGTCATATATAGGAAGGCTTATATTCACTCAGACAAAGCAATTATGTGTAGGTGTATAGTAGGCATGCTAACTCTAGTTTGAAAAATTTCGAGAGCCATGTATAGGAAAGCTTACAGTAACTTAGAGAAAGCAACGAACGGGGGTGGAGTGTAGGCTTGCTAAACTCTAGTTTGGAGGAAGTGCCATAGTCCTATATAGGAACGCTTAAATTCGTTCAGAGAAAACAGCTGTCGGGGATTGGTTTGTAGACATAACTCAAGTTTGGAAGAAGTGCGAGAGACATATATAGGAATGTTTACATTGACTCAAAGAAAGCAACTATGGGGGAGTGTTATTTTGGCATGCCAGATGCTAGTTAGGAAGAAGTACAAGACTCATATATAGGAACGCTTACATTCACACACCGAGAGCAACTACGGAGTAGTGTCAGGTAGACATGTTAAAGTCTAGCTTGGGAGAAGTTCCAGAGTCCTATATAGGAAAGGTAACAGCCACTTTGAAAAAGCAAGTCTTGCCGGGTGGTTTGTAGGCCTGCAAAACCCTGTTTTGGTTGAAGTGTGAGAGTCATATATGAGAACGCTTACATTCCCTCAGAGAAAGCAACGATGGGGTTGTTTGTAGGCTTACTAAACTGCAGTTTGGAAGAAGCACGAGAATCACATATAGGAACACATACATTTTGACGCACTGAAAGTAACTATGGGGTGGTGTTTTATAGGCATGCTAAACTCTAGTTTGGACGAAGTTTGAGAATCACATATAAGAAAGCTTACAGTCACTTAGAGAAAGCAAATCTCTGGGTGTGGAAAGTAGGCCTGCTAAACTCTATTTTGGTTTCAGAGTGAGAGTCATATATGGGAAGGCTTACATTCCCTCAGAGAAAGCAACGACGACGTGGTGGTTTGTAGGCATACTAAACTCTAGTTTGGAAGAAGTGGGAGAATGATATATGGGAACGCTTACATTCACGTAGAGAAAGCAATTATGGGGTGGCGTTTTTGTAGCCATGCTAATCTCTAGTTTGGAAGAAGTTAAGGAGTAATATATAGGAAAGGTTACAGTCATAGAAACCAACTCTCGGGGGATGTTTTGTACACCTGCAAAACTCCAGTTTGGAAGAAGGGGGAGAGTCATATTGGGGACCGCGTGCATTCACTCAGAGAAATCAACGATGGGATTGTGATTTGTAGGCATAGTCAACTCTAGTTTGGAAGAAGTACGAGAATCGTATATAGGAACGCTTACCTTCACGCAGAGAAAGCAACTATGGAGTGATGTTTGTATGCCTACTAAAATATAGTTTGGAGGAAGTTCGAGAGTCATATCTGGGAAGCTTACAGTCACTTAGAGAAAGCAACTCTCGGGGGGTGTTTCGTAGGCCTGCTAAACTCTATTTTCAATGAAGTGTTAGAATAATATATGGGAACTCAGTGAAAGCAACGTCGTGGTTGTGGTTCCTAGGCATACTAACCTGTAATTTGGAAGAAGCAAGAGAATCACATGTAGAGCCGCTTACATTCCGGCACCGAAAACAACTATGGGGTGGTGTTTTGTAGGCTTGCAAAACTCTAGTTTGGACGAAGTTTGAGAGTCATATATAGGAAAGTTTACAGTCACGTAGAGAAAACAACTCTCTGGGTGTGGAATGTAGGCCTGCTAAACTCTATTTTGGTTGAAGTGTGAGAGTCATATATGGGAACGCTTACATTCACTCAGAGAAAACAACGTTTGGTTGGTGGTTTGTAGGGCATACTAAACTGTAGTTTGGAAGAAGTACGAGAGTCCTATATAGGAACACTTACATTCACGCAGAGAAAGCACTTATGGCGTCAGGTTTTGTAGGCATGCTAAACTGCAGTTTGGAAGAAGTTGGAGAACCTTATACAGGAATGATTACCATCACCTAGGGAAAGCAACTCTCGGGAGATTGTTTGTACACATGCTAAACTCTAATTTGGATGAAGTGTGAGAGTCAAACATGGGACCGCTTACATTCCCTCAGAGAAACAACATTGGGCTGGTTTTTGTAGGCATACTAATTAGTTTGGAAGAAGTACGAGAATGATATTTGGGAACGCTTACATTCACCCAGAGAAAGCAACTACGGGGTGGTGTTTTGTAAGCATGCTATAGTTTGGAAGAAGTTCTAAACCTGAACAGTCACTTAGAGAAAGCAACTCTTGGTGGGTGATTTTTAGGTCTGCTAAATTGTATTTTGAAAGAAGTACCAGAGTCATATATACTAATGCTTACATTCATGCAAAGAAAAAACTATGGGGTGATGTTTTGTGGGCATGTTAACCTGTAGTTTGGAAGAAGTTGGAGAGTCTTATTTAGGAAAGCTTACAGTCACCTAGAGAAAGCAACTCTCGGGAGATCCTTTCTTGGCCTGCTAAACTCTACTTTGGATCAATTGTGAGAGTCAAACATGGGAATGCTTTCATTCATTCAGAGAACGCAACATTTGGGTGGTGGTTTCTAGGCATTCTAAACTGTATTTTGGAGGAAGTACGAGAGTCATATATCTGAACGCTTACATTCAGGCATAGACAGCAACTCTGGGGTCGTATTTTGTTGGCATGCTAAACTGTGGTTTGGAAGAAGTTCGAGAGTCTTATATAGGAAAGATTACAGCGACACAGAGAAAACAGCTCTCGGAAGTTTATTGGTAGGCCTGCTAAACTCTAATTTGGATGAAATGTGAGAACGCTTGCATTCATTCACTCAGAGAAAGAAACATTATCGTGATGGTTTGAAGGCATAATAACTGTAGTTGGGAAGAAGTAGGAGAGTCATATATATGAACGGTTACATTCACGCAGAGAAAGCAACTGTGGGGTGGCGCAGGTATGCATGTTAATCTGTAGTTTGGAGGAAGTGCGAGAGTCATATCTGGGGAAAATTACAGTCACTTAGAGAAAGGAACCATTTTGGGCTGGTTTGTAGATCTGCTAAATTCTATTTTGGAAACAGAGTGTGAGTCATATATGGGAACGCTTATGTTCACTCAGAGAAAGCAACCACGGTGTGGTGTTTTGTTGGCATGCTGTAGTTTGAAAGAAGTTGGAGATTCTTATATAGGAAAGTTTACAGTCACCTAGAGAAAGCAACTCACGGGGTGTGGTTTGTAGGCCTGCTAAACTCTAATTTAGATGAAGTGAGAGAGGCATATATATGAACGCTTATATTGATGCAGAGAAAGTAACTATGGGGTGGTGTTTTGTAGGCATGCTAAAACATAATTTGGAAGAAGTTCGAAAGCAGACAGTCACTTAGAGAAAGCAACTCTCGGCGGTTCATTTTTTGGTCTGCTAAATTGTATTTTGAAAGAAGTACCAGAGTCATATATACAAACGCTTACATTCATGCAGAGAAAGCAACTGTGGGGTGGTGTTTTCTAGGCATGCTAAACTCTAGTTTGGACGAAGTTTGAGAATCACATATAAGAAAGCTTAGAGTCACTTAGAGAAAGCAAATCTCTGGTGTGGAATGTAGGCGTGCTAAACTCTATTTTGGTTTCAGAGTGAGAGTCATATATGGGAAGGCTTACATTCACTCAGAGAAAGCTACGATGATGTGGTGTTTTGTAGGCATACTAAACTCTAGTTTGGAAGAAGTAGGAGAATGATATATGGGAACACTTACATTCATGCAGAGAAAGCAATTATGGTGTGGATTTTTTGTAGCCATGCTAATCTCTATTTTGCAAGAAGTTAAAGAGTAATATATAGGAAAACGTACCGTCATTTATAGAAACCAACTTTCGGGGGATGGTTTGTAGGCCTGCAAAACTCTACTTTGGAAGAAGGGGGAGAGTCATATTGGGGACTGCGTACATTCACTCAGAGAAATCAACGATGGGGTTGTGGTTTGTAGGCATACTAAACTCTAGTTTGGAAGAAGTACGAGAATCATATATAGGAACGCTTACATTCATGCAGAGAAAGCAACTATGGAGTGATGTTTGTATGCCTACTAAACTATAGTTTGGGGGATGTTCGAGAGTCATATCTGGGAAGTTTACAGTCATTTAGAGAAAGCAACTCTTGGGGGGGTGGTTCGTAGGCCTGCTAAACTCTATTTTCAATGAAGTGTTAGAATCATATACAGGAACGCTTACATTCACTCAGAGAAAGCAACGTTGGGGTGGCCGTTTTTGAGCATACTGAACTCTACTTTGGAAGAGGTACGAGAGACATATATAGGAACGCTTACATTAACACAGAGAAAGCAAATATGGGGTGCTGTAGTGCAGGCATGCTAAACTATAGATTGGAAGAAGTTCGAAAGCTGACAGTCATTTACAGAAAGCAACTCTTGGGGGGTGATTTTTAGGTCTGCTAAATTGTATTTTGAAAGACGTACCAGAGTCATATAGACAAACGCTTACATTCATGCAGAGAAAGAAACTATGGGGTGATGTGTTGTGGGGATACTAAACTGCAGTTTGGAAGGAGTTCGAGAGTGTTATATAGGATAACTTAGAGTCACCTAGAGAAAGCAACACTCGGGACAGCTTTGCAAGCCTGTAAACACTAATTAGCAGCAATTGTGAGAGTCAAACATGGGAACGCTTACATTCACTCAGAGAACACAACGTTTGGGTGGTGATTTGTAGGCATCATAACTGTAGTTTGGAAGAAGTAGGAGAGTCATATATATGAACGGTTACATTCACGCAGAGAAAGCAACTGATGGGTGGCGTATGTACGCATGTTAATGTATACTTTGGAGGAAGTTCGGGAGTCTTATCTGGGGAAAATTGCAGTCACTTAGAGAAAGCAACCATCGGGGGCCGTTTTGTAGATCTGCTAAATTCTATTTTGGAAGAAGAGAGAAAGTCATATGTGGGAACGCTTATGTTCACTCAGAGAAATCAACGATGGGGCAGTGTTTCGTTGGCATGCTAAACTGTAGTTTGGAAGAAGTTCGCGAGTCTTATATAAGAAAGCTTACAGTCACCTAGAGAAAGTAACTCTCGGCAGATTGTTTCTAAGCATGCTAAACTCTAATTTGCATCAATTGTGAGAGTCAAACATGGGAACGCTTACATTCACTCAGAGAAGGCAACGTTTGGGTGGTGGTTTGTAAGCATTCTAAACTGTATTTTGGAGGAAGTAGGAGAGTCATATATACGAATGCTTACATTCACGCAGAGAAAGCAACTCTGGGGTCGTATTTTGTTGGCATGCTAAACTGTGGTTTGGAAGAAGTTCGAGAGCCTTATATAGGAAAGATTACACTGACACAGAGAAAACAACTCTCTGTAGTTTGTTGGTAGGTCTGCTAAACTGTAATTTGGATGAAGTGTGAGAACGCTTGCATTCACTCAGAGAAAGAACTTTGTCGTGGTGGTTTGTAGGAATAACAACTGTAGTTCGAAGAAGTAGGAGAGTCATATATGAACGGTTACATTCACGCAGAGAAAGCAATTGTGGGGTGGTGTATGTAATCATCATAATCTGTAGTTTGGAGGAAGTTCGAGAGTCATATCTGGGGAAAATTAGAGTCACTTAGAGAAAGGAACAATCTTGGGCTGGTGTGTAGGTCTGCTAAATTCTATTTTGGAAAAAGAGTGAGAGTCATATATGGGAACGCTTATGTTCACTCAGAGAAATCAATGATGGGGCGCTGTGTTGTTGGCATGCCAAACTGTAGTTTGGAAGAAGTTCGAGAGTCTTATATAGGAAAGTTTACAGTCACCTAGAGAAAGCAACTCACAGGAGGTGGTTTGTAGGCCGCTAAACTCTAATTTGGATGAAGTGAAAGAGGCATACATGGATATGCTTCATTCACTCAGAGAAAGGTAAGTTGGAGTGCCGGTTTTTAGGTATACTAAACTCCAGTTTGGAAGAAGTACGAGAGTCATATATATGAACGCTTATATGGACGCAGAGAAAGCAACTATGGGGTGGTGTTTTGTAGGCATGCTAATATATAATTTGGAAGAAGTTCGAAAGCAGACAGTCACTTAGAGAAAGCAACTCTTGGCGGTGGATTTTTAGGTCTGCTAAATTGTATTTTGAAAGAAGTACCAGTGTCATATAAAGAACGCTTACATTCATGCAGAGAAAGCATCTGTGGGGTGGTGTATTGTAGGCATGCTAAAATCTAGTTTGGACGAAGTTTGAGAATCACATATAAGAAAGCTTAGAGTCACTTAGAGAAAGCAAATCTCTGGTTGTGGAATGTAGGCGTGCTAAACTCTATTGTGGTTTAAGACTGAGCATCATATATGGAAAGGGTTACATTCACTCAGAGAAAGCAACGATGGTGTGGTGGTTTGTAGGCATACTAAACTCTAGTTTGGAAGAAGTAGGAGAATGATATATGGGAACGCTTACATTCATGCAGAGAAAGCAATTATGCGGTGGATTTTTTGCACCCATGCTAATCTCTAGTTTGGAAGAAGTTATATAGGAAAGCGTACACTCATTTATAGAAACCAATTTACGGGGGATGGATGGTAGGCCTGCAAAACTCTACTTTGGAAGAAGGGGGAGAGTCATATTGGGGACCACGTACATTGACTCAGAGAAATGAAGGATGGGGTTGTGTTTTGTAGGCATACTAAACTCTAGTTTGGAGGAAGTACGAGAATCATATATAGGAACGCTTACATTCATGCAGAGAAAGCAACTATGGAGTGATGTTTGTATGCCTACTAAACTATAGTTTGGAGGATGTTCGAGAGTCATATCTGGGAAGCTTACAGTCATTTAGAGAAAGCAACTCTCTGGGGGTGGTTCGTAGGCCTGCTAAGCTCTATTTTCAATGAAGTGTTAGAATCATATACAGGAACGCTTACATTCACTCAGAGAAAGCAACGTTGGGGTGGTGGTTTGTAGGTATACTAACCTGTAATTTGGAAGAAGCAAAAGAATCACATATAGAACCACTTACATTCAGGCACTGAAAGCCACTATGGGTTCGTGTTTTTAGGCATGCTAAACTGTAGTTTGGAAGAAGTTCGAAAGCTGTCACTTAGAGAAAGAAACTCTCTGCGTGTGATTTTTAGGTCTGCTAAATTGTGTTTTGAAATAAGTACCAGAATCATAGTTACAAACGGTTACATTCATGCAGAGAAAGAAACTATGGGGTGATGTTTTGTGGGCATGCTAAACTGCCCACAAAACTTCTAAGAAGTTCGAGAGTCTTATATAGGAAAGCTTACAGTCACCTAGAGAAAGCAACTCTCGGGAGATGGTTTCTAAGCCTGCTAAACTAATTTGCACCGATTGTTAAAGTCAAACATGGGAAGGTTTACATCCACTCAGAACGCAACGTTTGGGTTGTGGTTTGTGGCCATAATAACTGTAGTTCGGAAAAAGTAGGAAAGTCATATATATGAACGGTTACATTCACGCAGAGAAAGCAACTGTTGGGTACCGTATGTACGCGTGCTAATCTATAGTTTGGAGGAAATTCGAGAGTCATATCTAGGGAAAATTACAGTCACATAGCTAAATCAACCATCGGGGACTGGTTTGTAGGTCTGCTAAATTCTATTTTGGAAAAAGAGATTCATATAAGGGAATGCTTATGTTCACTCAGAGAAAGCAACGATCCGGTGGTGTATTGTTGGCATGCTAAACTGTAGTTTGGAAGAAGTTCGAGAGTTTTATATAGGAAAGCTTACATTCACCTAGAGAAAGCAACTTTCAGGATGTGGTTTATAGGCCTGGTGAACTCTAATTTGGATCAAGTGTGAGAGTCATACATACGAGTTCCAAAATACAGTTTAGTATGCCTACAAACCACCAGCCCAACATTGCTTTCTCTGAGTGGATATAGGCTTTCCCTTATATGAATCTCGGACTGCTTTCAAAATGCAATTTACCGGACCTACAAAACACCGCCTGAGAGTTGCTTTCTCTCACTATAAGCTTTCCTATATATGACTTTGGAACATAGTTTAGCATGCCAACAAAAGGCCACCCCATAGTTTGCGTGAATGTAAGCGTTCCTATGCATCACGCTCGTACTTCTTCCAAAGTATAGTACACCTACAAACCACCTCCCCAACTTTGCTTTTTCTGAGTGAATGTAAGCATTCTTTTATTCTCGTACTTCCTCCAAACTCCAGTTTAGTGTGACTAAAAACCACCACCGCAACCCTGCTTTCTCTGAATGAATGTTAGCGTTCCCGTTTATGATTCACACTTCATCCAAAATAGAATTTAGCAGAACTACAAACCAGCCCCCAAGGGTTGCTTTCTCTATGAGACTGTAAGCTTTCCTATTACTCTTAACTTCTTCGCAACTAGAGATTTGCATGCCTACAAAACACCACCCCATAGTTGCCCTCTCTGCGTGAATGTAAGCACTTGTATATATGACTCTGCTACTTCTTCCAAAATACAGTTTAGTATGCTTACAAACAACCAACCAAACGTTGCGTTCTCTGAGAGAATGTTAGCGTTCCCAAGTATGACTGTTCCAAATGATGCAAAGTAGAGTTTAGCAGGCTTACAAACTATCTCTCGAAAGTTGCTTCCTCTGGGGGACTGTAAGCTTTCCTATAAAAGACTGTCGAACTTCTTCGAAACTACATTTCAGCACGCCAACAAAACATCACCACATAGTTTCTTTCTCAGCATAAATATAAGCGATTTTATATATGACTCTGGTACTTCTTTCAAAATACAATTTAGCAGACCTCTAAATCAACCACCGAGAGTTGCCTTCTCTAAGTCACTGTCAGCTTTCGAACTTCTTCCAAATTATATTTTAGCAGGCCTACAAAACACCACCCCATAGTGGCCCTCTCTGGGTGAATGTAAGCGCTCATATATATGACTCTGCTACTTCCAAAATACCGTTTAGTATGCTTACAAACCACCACCCAAAAGTTAAGTTCTCTGAGAGAATGTTAGCATTCCCAAGTATGACTGTTCCAAATGATGCAAAGTAGAGTTTAGCAGGCTTACAAACTATCTCTCGAAAGTTGCTTCCTCTAGGGGACTGTAAGGTTTCCTATAAAAGACTGTCGAACTTCTTCGAAACTACATTTCAGCACGCCAACAAAACATCACCACATAGTTTTTCTCAGCATAAATGTAAGAGATTTTATATATGACTCTGGTACTTCTTTCAAAATGCAATTTAGCAGACCTCAAAATCAACCGCCAAGAGTTGCATACTCTAAGTCACTGTCAGCTTTCGAACTTCTTCCAAATTATATTTTAGCATGCCTACAAAACACCACCCCATAGTTGCTTTCTCTGCGTCCATATAAGCGTTCATATATATGACTCTCGTACTTCTTCCAAACTGGAGTTTAGTATACCTAAAAACCGGCACCACAATTTACCTTTCTCTGAGTGAATGAAGCGTATCCATGTATGCCTCTTTCACTTCATCCAAATTAGAGTTTAGTGGCCCACAAACCACCTCCTGTGAGTTGCATTCTCTAGGTGACTGTAAACTTTCCTATATAAGACTCTCGAACTTCTTCCAAACTACAGTTTAGCATGCCAACAATACAGCGCCCCATCGTTGATTTCTCTGAGTGAACATAAGCGTTCCCATATATGACTCTCACTCTTCTTCCAAAATAGAATTTAGCAGACCTACACAACACCCGATGGTTCCAATTCTCTACGTGACTCTAATTTTTCCCACATATGACTCTCGAACTTTCTCCAAACTATAGATTATGATGATTACATAGGCCACCCCACAGTTGCTTTCTCTGCGTGAATGTAACCGTTCATATATGACTCTCCTTCTTTTAAACTACAGCATTTATTCCTACAAACCATCACGACAACGTTCTTTCTCTGAGTGAATGCAAGCATTCTCACACTTCATCCAAATTACAGTTTAGCAGACCTACCAACAAACTACAGAGAGTTGTTTTTCTCTGTGTCACTGTAATCTTTCTTATGTAAGGATCTCGAACTTCTTCCAAACCACAGTTTAGCATGCCAACAAAATACGACCCCAGAGTTGCTTTCTCTGCGTGAATGTAAGCATTCGTATATATGAGTCTCCTACTTCCTCCAAAATACAGTTTAGAATGCTTACAAACCACCACCCAAACGTTGCGTTCTCTGAGTGAATGTAAGCGTTCCCATGTTTGACTCTCACAATTGATGCAAATTAGAATTTAGCATGCTTAGAAACAATCTCCCGAGAGTTGCTTTCTCTAGGTGACTGTAATTTTCCCCAGATATGACTCTCGCACTTCCTCCAAACTACGGATTAGCATGCATACATACGCCACCCAACAGTTGCTTTCTCTGCGTGAATGTAACCGTTCATATATATGACTCTCCTACTTCTTCTGAACTACAGTTATTATGCCTACAAACCACCACCCAAACGTTGTGTTCTCTGAGTGAATGTAAGCGTTCCAATGTTTGACTCTCACAATTGCTGCTAGTTAGAGTTTAGCAGGCTTGCAAAGCTCTCCTGAGTGTTGCTTTCTCTAGGTGACTGTAAGCTATCCAAATAACACTCTCGAACTCCTTCCAAACTGCAGTTTAGCATCCCCACAACACATCACCCCATATTTTCTTTCTACGCATGAATGTAAGCGTTTGTATATAAGACTCTGACACGTCTTTCAAAATACAATTTAGCAGACTGAAAAAATCACCCGCCAAGAGTTGCTTTCTCTAAGTGACTGTCAGCTTTCGAACTTCTTCCAATCTATAGTTTAGCATGCCTGCACTACAGCACCCCGTATATGCTTTCTCTGTGTTAATGTAAGCGTTCGTATTTATGTCTCTCGGACCTCTTCCAAAGTAGAGTTTAGTATGCTCAAAAACGGCCACGCCAACGTTGCTTTCTCTGAGTGAATGTAAGCGTTCCTGTATATGATTTTAACACTTCATTGAAAATAGAGTTTAGCAGGCCTACGAACCACCCCCCGAGAGTTACATCCTCCAAACTATAGTTTAGTAGGCATACAAACATCACTCCATAGTTGCTTTCTCTGCGTGAATGTAACCGTTCATATATATGACTTTCCTACTTCTTCCGAACTACAGTTATTATGGCCACAAACCACAACCCAAACCTTGCGTTCTGAGTGGATGTAAACCTTCCCATATTTGACTTTAACAGTTGGTGCAAATTAGCAGGCTTAGAAACCATCTCCCGAGAGTTGCTCTCTCTAGGTGACTGTAAGCTTTGCTATATAAGATTCTAAACTTCCTCCAAACTATAGTTTAGTAGGCATAAAATCATCACTCCATAGTTGCTTTCTCTGCATGAATGTAAGCGTTCCTATATATGATTCTCGTACTTCCTCCAAACTAGAGTTTAGTATGCCTACAAAACACAAGCCCATCCTTGATTTCTCTGAGTCAATGTACGTGGTCCCCAATATGACTCTCTCACTTCTTCCAAAGTAGAGTTTTGCAGGCCTACCCTCCATCCCCCGAAAGTTGGTTTCTATAAATGACTGTACGCTTTCCTATATAACTTCTTCCAAACTAGAGATTAGCATGGGTACAAAAACCCACCCCATAATTGCTTTCTCTGCATGAATGTAAGCATTCCCAAATATCATTTTCCTACTTCTTCCAAACTAGAGTTTAGTATGCCTACAAACCACCACATCATCGTTGCTTTCTCTGAGTGAATGTAACCCTTTCCATATATGACTCTCAATCTTAAACCAAAATAGAATTTAGCACGCCTACATTCCACAACCAGAAATTTGCTTTCCCTAAGAGACTCTAAGCTTTCTTATATGTGATTCTCAAACTTCGTCCAAACTAGAGTTTAGCACGCCTAGAAAACACCACCCCACAGTTGCTTTCTCTGCATGAATGTAAGCGTTTGTATATATGACACTGGTACTTCTTTCAAAATACAATTTAGCAGACCTAAAAATCCACCGCCAAGAGTTGCTTTCTCTGACTGTCTGCTTTCGAACTTCTTCCAAACTATATTTTAGCATGCCAACAAAACACCACCCCATAGTTGCTTTCTCTGCATCCATATAAGCGTTCATATATATGTCTCTCGTACTTCTTCCAAACTGGAGTTTAGTATACCTAAAAACCGGCACCACAATTTACCTTTCTCTGAGTGAATGAAGCGTATCCATGTATGCCTCTTTCACTTCATCCAAATTAGAGTTTAGCGGCCTACAAACCACTTCCTGTGAGTTGCTTTCTCTAGGTGACTGTAAACTTTCCTATATAAGACTCTTGAACTTCTTCCAAACTACAGTTTGGCATGCCAACAACACAGCGCCCCATCGTTGATTTCTCTGGGTGAACATAAGCGTTCCCATATATGACTCTCACTCTTTTTCCAAAATAGAATTTAACAGACCTACACACCAGCCCCCGATGGTTCCTTTCTCTAAGTGACTCTAATTTTCCCCAGATATGACTCTTGAACTTCCTCCAAACTACAGATTATGATGATTACATACACCACCCCACAATTGCTTTCTCTGCGTGAATGTAACCGTTCATATATGACTCTCCTACTTCTTCGAACTACAGTTGTTATTCCTACAAACCACCACGACAAAGTTCTTTCTCTGAGTGAATGCAAGCGTTCTCACACTTCATCCAAATTACAGTTTAGCAGACCTACCAACAAACTACAGAGAGTTGTTTTCTCTGTGTCAGTGTAATCTTTCCTATATAAGGCTCTCGAACTTCTTCCAAACCACAGTTTAGCATGCCAACAAAATACGACCCCAGAGTTGCTTTCTCTGCGTGAATGTAAGCATTCGTATATATGACTCTCCTACTTCCTCCAAAATACAGTTTAGAATGCTTACAAACCACCACCCAAATGTTGCGTTCTCTGAGTGAATGTAAGCGTTCCCATGTTTGACTCTCACAATTGATGCAAATTAGAGTTTAGCATGCTTAGAAACAATCTGCCGAGAGTTACTTTCTCTAGGTGACTGTAAGCTTTCTTATATAAGACTCGCGAACTTCTTCCAAACTACAGTTTAGCATGCCAACGAAACACTGCCCCATCGTTGATTTCTCTGAGTGAACATAAGCGTTCCCACATATGACTTTCTCTCTTCTTCCAAAATAGAATTTAGCAGATCTACAAAACGGCCCCCGATGGTTGCTTTCTCTAAGTGACTGCAATTTTCCCCAGATAAGACTCCCGAACTTCCTCCAAAGTATACATTAACATGCGTACATACGCCACCCATCAGTTGCTTTCTCTGCGTGAATGTAACCGTTCATATATATGACTCTCCTACTTCTTCCAAACTACAGTTATGATGCCTACAAATCACCACCCAAACGTTGTGTTCTCTGAGTGAATGTAAGCGTTCCCATGTTTGACTCTCACAATTGCTGCTAATTAGTGTTTACAGGCTTGCAAAGCTGTCCCGAGTGTTGCTTTCTCTAGGTGACTCTAAGTTATCCTATATAACACTCTCGAACTCCTTCCAAACTGCAGTTTAGCATGCCAACAACACATCACCCCATAGTTTCTTTCTCTGCATGAATGTAAGCGTTTGTCTATATGACTCTGGTACGTCTTTCAAAATACAATTTAGCAGACCTAAAAATCACCCGCCAAGAGTTGCTTTCTGTAAATGACTGTCAGCTTTCGAACTTCTTCCAATCTATAGTTTAGCATGCCTGCACTACAGCACCCGGTATTTGCTTTCTCTGTGTTAATGTAAGCGTTCCTGTATATGTCTCTCGTACCTCTTCCAAAGTAGAGTTCAGTATGCTCAAAAACGGCCACCCCAACGTTGCTTTCTCTGAGTGAATGTAAGCGTTCCTGTATATGATTCTAACACTTCATTGAAAATAGAGTTTAGCAGGCCTACGAACCACCCCCCCAAGAGTTGCTTTCTCTAAATGACTGTAAGCATCCCAGATATGACTCTCGAACATCCCCCAAACTATAGTTTAGTAGGCATACAAACATCACTCCATAGTTGCTTTCTCTGCATGAATGTAAGCGTTCCTATATATGATTCTCGTACTTCTTCCAAACTAGAGTTTAGTATGCCTACAAACCACAACCCCATCGTTGATTTCTCTGAGTGAATGTACGCAGTCCCCAAAATGACTCTCCCCCTTCTTCCAAAGTAGAGTTTTGCAGGCCTACAAACCATCCCCTGAAAGTTGGTTTCTATAAATGACGGTACGTTTTCCTATATATTACTCTTTAACTTCTTGCAAAATAGAGATTAGCATGGCTACAAAAAATCCACCCCATAATTGCTTTCTCTGCATGAATGTAAGTGTTCCCATATATCATTCTCCTACTTCTTCCAAACTAGAGTTTAGTATGCCTACAAACCACCACATCATCGTAGCTTTCTCTGAGTGAATGTAAGCCTTCCCATATATGACTCTCACTCTGAAACCAAAATAGAGTTTAGCACGCCTACATTCCACACCAGAGATTTGCTTTCTCTAAGTGACTCTAAGCTTTCTTATATGTGATTCTCAAACTTCGTCCAAACTAGAGTTTAGCATGCCTAGAAAACACCACCCCACAGTTGCTTTCTCTGCATGAATGTAAGCGTTTGTATATATGACTCTGGTACTTCTTTCAAAATACAATTTAGCAGACCAAAAAATGAACCGCCGAGAGTTGCTTTCTCTAAGTGACTGTCTGCTTTCGAACTTCTTCCAAATTATGTTTTAGCATGCCTACAAAACACCACCCCATAGTTACTTTCTCTGCATCAATATAAGCGTTCATATATATGCCTCTCTCACTTCATCTAAATTAGAGTTTAGCAGGCCTACAAACCACGCCCCGTGAGTTGCTTTCTCTAGGTGACTGTAAACTTTCCTATATAAGAATCTCCAACTTCTTTCAAACTACACCATGCCAACAAAACACCACACCGTGGTTGCTTTCTCTGAGTGAACATAAGCGTTCCCATATATGACTCACACTCTGTTTCCAAAATAGAATTTAGCAGATCTACAAACCAGCCCAAAATGGTTCCTTTCTCTAAGTGACTGTAATTTTCCCCAGATATGACTCTCGCACTTCCTCCAAACTACAGATTAACATGCATACCTGCGCCACCCCACAGTTGCTTTCTCTGCGTGAATGTAACCGTTCATATATATGACTCTCCTACTTCTTCCCAACTACAGTTATTATGCCTTCAAACCATCACGATAATGTTTCTTTCTCTGAGTGAATGAATGCAAGCGTTCTCACATTTCATCCAAATTAGAGTTTAGCAGGCCTACCAATAAACTTCCGAGAGCTGTTTTCTCTGTGTCACTGTAATCTTTCCTATATAAGACTCTCGAACTTCTTCCAAACCACAGTTTAGCATGCCAACAAAATACGACCCCTGAGTGGCTTTCTCTGCCTGAATGTAAGCGTTCATATATATGACTCTCGTACTTCCTCCAAAATACAGTTTAGAATGCCTACAAACCACCACCCAAACGTTGCGTTCTCTGAATGAATGAAAGCATTCCCATGTTTGACTCTCACAATTGATGCAAAGTAGAGTTTAGCAGGCCAAGAAAGGATCTCCCGAGAGTTGCTTTCTCTAGGTGACTGTAAGCTTTCCTAAATAAGACTCTCCAACTTCTTCCAAACTACAGGTTAACATGCCCACAAAACATCACCCCATAGTTTTTTCTTTGCATGAATGTAAGCATTAGTATATATGACTCTGGTACTTCTTTCAAAATACAATTTAACAGACCTAAAAATCACCCACCAAGAGTTGCTTTCTCTAAGTGACTGTTCAGGTTTAGAACTTCTTCCAAACTATAGCATGCTTACAAAACACCACCCCGTAGTTGCTTTCTCTGGGTGAATGTAAACGTTCCCAAATATCATTCTCGTACTTCTTCCAAACTATTTAGTATGCCTACAAAAACCAGCCCAATGTTGTTTGTCTGAGGGAATGTAAGCGGTCCCATGTTTGACTCTCACACTTCATCCAAATTAGAGTTTAGCATGTGTACAAACAATCTCCCGAGAGTTGCTTTCCCTAGGTGATGGTAATCATTCCTGTATAAGGTTCTCCAACTTCTTCCAAACTGCAGTTTAGCTTGCCTACAAAACCTGACGCCATAAGTGCTTTCTCTGCGTGAATGTAAGTGTTCCTATATAGGACTCTCGTACTTCTTCCAAACTACAGTTTAGTATGCCCTACAAACCACCACCCAAACGTTGTTTTCTCTGAGTGAATGTAAGCGTTCCCATATATGACTCTCACACTTCAACCAAAATAGAGTTTAGCAGGCCTACATTCCACACCCAGAGAGTTGTTTTCTCTACGTGACTGTAAACTTTCCTATATATGACTCTCAAACTTCGTCCAAACTAGAGTTTTGCAAGCCTACAAAACACCACCCCATAGTTGTTTTCGGTGCCGGAATGTAAGCGGCTCTACATGTGATTCTCTTGCTTCTTCCAAATTACAGGTTAGTATGCCTAGGAACCACAACCACGACGTTGCTTTCACTGAGTTCCCATATATTATTCTAACACTTCATTGAAAATAGAGTTTAGCAGGCCTACGAAACACCCCCCGAGAGTTGCTTTCTCTAAGTGACTGTAAGCTTCCCAGATATGACTCTCGAACTTCCTCCAAACTATATTTTAGTAGGCATACAAACATCACTCCATAGTTGCTTTCTCTGCGTGAAGGTAAGCGTTCCTATATACGATTCTCGTACTTCTTCCAAACTAGAGTTGACTATGCCTACAAATCACAATCCCATCATTGATTTCTCTGAGTGAATGCACGCGGTCCCCAATATGACTCTCCCCCTTCTTCCAAACTGGAGTTTTGCAGGTGTACAAAACATCCCCCGAGAGTTGGTTTCTATGACTGTAACCTTTCCTATATATTACTCCTTAACTTCTTCCAAACTAGAGATTAGCATGGCTACAAAAACGCCACCCCATAATTGCTTTCTCTACGTGAATGTAAGCGTTCCCATATATCATTCTCCCACTTCTTCCAAACTAGAGTTTAGTATGCCTACAAACCACCACGTCGTCGTTGCTTTCTCTGAGGGAATGTAAGCCTTCCCATATATGACTCTCACTCTGAAACCAAAATAGAGTTTAGCAGGCCTACTTTCCACACCCAGAGATTTGCTTTCTCTAAGTGACTGTAAGCTTTCTTATATGTGATTCTCAAACTTCGTCCAAACTAGAGTTTAGCATGCCTATAAAACACCACCCCATAGTTACTTTCAGTGCGTCAAAATGTATGTGTTCCTATATGTGATTCTCGTGCTTCTTCCAAACTGCAGTTTAGTAAGCCTACAAACAACCCCATCGTTGCTTTCTCTGAGGGAATGTAAGCGTTCTCATATATGACTCTCACACTTCAACCAAAACAGGGTTTTGCAGGCCTACAAACCACCCGCCAAGACTTGCTTTTTCAAAGTGGCTGTTACCTTTCCTATATAGGACTCTGGAACTTCTCCCAAGCTAGACTTTAACATGTCTACCTGACACTACTCCGTAGTTGCTCTCGGTGTGTGAATGTAAGCGTTCCTATATATGAGTCTTGTACTTCTTCCTAACTAGCATCTGGCATGCCAAAATAACACTCCCCCATAGTTGCTTTCTTTGAGTCAATGTAAACATTCCTATATATGTCTCTCGCACTTCTTCCAAACTTGAGTTATGTCTACAAACCAATCCCCGACAGCTGTTTTCTCTGAACGAATTTAAGCGTTCCTATATAGGACTATGGCACTTCCTCCAAACTAGAGTTTAGCAAGCCTACACTCCACCCCCGTTCGTTGCTTTCTCTAAGTTACTGTAAGCTTTCCTATACATGGCTCTCGAAATTTTCCAAACTAGAGTTAGCATGCCTACTATACACCTACACATAATTGCTTTGTCTGAGTGAATATAAGCCTTCCTATATATGACTGTCGCACTTTTTCCAAATTAGAGTGTAGCCAGCCTGGAAAGCACCCCTTATAGTTGCTTTCATTGAGTGAATGTTAACATTCCTATGTATGACTCTCGCAACTTTTCCAATCTAAGATTTTAGCAATGCCACAAATCCCCCGCCGAGAGTTCCTATACATAACTGTCCTCTTTTTCCAAGCTAGAGTTTAGGAAGCCTAGAAACCGTCCCCCCGTAGACGCTTTATGTGAATGTAAGCGTTCCTATATATGACTCTCACCTTCCTCCAAACTAGAGCTTAGCAAGCCTACAAACCAACTCCCTATAAATGCTTTCTCTGAATGAATGATATCGTTCCTATATAAGACTCTCGAACTTCTTCCAAACCAGAGTTTAACAAGCCAAAAAAGCACCCCCCATAGATGCTTCCTCTAACTCAAAGCTAATATTCCTATATATGATTCAGCTTCTTCATCCAAACTAGAGTAAGGCAAGCCTACAAATCACACACCAATAGTTGCTTTCTATCAGTAAATGTAAGCATCCCTATATATGACTATAGCAATTCTTCCAAACTGGAGTTTAGCAAGCCTCCAGACCCCCGGACCCCACTCCATAGTACCCTGGGCATTGGAGCCTGCCTGTCATGCAGGACATAGGGGCGGACCCTCATCTCAGACACGGCATTGGTGGATTGTAGGCTTTTTTAAGTTTTTGAATTGAAGAAGTCTGAGAATTGGAATTGGGTTTAGGGTAAGGTTAGGTGTTAGGGACTAGGATTAGGTTTAGGGGTTAGGGTTTTAGGTTAGAATTAGGGTTAGGATTACTGTTAGGGTTAGAGATTAGGATTATGTTCAGTGGTTGGGTTTAGGTTTACGGTGAGAGGCAAGAGTAAGGGTCAGGGATTAGGGTTACTGTTAGGAGTTAGATTCAGGGCTTACTAAGGGTTTGGTTTAGAGATAGGGTTAGGGCTTACGTTTAACGGTGTGTGTTAGGGCACGGGCCCTGTCTAATGTACGGGGCACTGTGGGTGTGGAGCAAGGCTGGGTCCCCACTTCATCGTACCCTGGGTGTTGGGCTTCAACTGTCACGCAGGACAAAGGCAGAGGCTCATCTCACGCATGGTTAGGATTAAGGTTTAAGTTTAGGGTCAGGGTTGAGGGTTAGGGTGAGGGTTAACAGTTAGAGTTAGGGTAAGGGGGTTAGGGATAGGGTTAGGGTTAAGGGTTAGGTTTATGGTTCAGGTTTAAGGTTAGCATTAGAGGGTAGGGTTTGTGTAACTGTAGATCAGTGTTGGGTTTAGATCTCTAGGCATTAGGGTAAAGGTTAGGGTTAGGGTTAAGAGTTAGGGTTATGTTTAAAGGTTAGGATTGGGATTAGGCTTAAGGGTTAAGGTTAAGGTTATGGGTTATGACTAAGGATCAACGGTTAGGGTTATTTTTAGGCGTAGGGTTAGGGTAAGGGGTTAGAGTTAGTGTTAGTGTTGTTGGTCGGGTTAAGGTTAGGGTTGGCGTTTCAGAATTAGGGATTAGGTGTTATGTTTATAGCTAGGAGTTAGGGTTAGAATTGCGGTATAGGGCTTGTTCTCAGGGTGTCATGCATTAACGTTAAGATAAGGGGTTAAAGTTAGGGTTACGGTGAGCTTTACCTGTTAAGGTGAGCAGTAGGATCAGGGTTAGGTGTTATGTTCTGGGTTAGGGTTATGGGTGAGGGGTAGGGCTTATCCTTAGGGCACGGGCCCTGTATGCACTAGGAGGCGAAGTTAGGGATCTGTGATGGTCGCTGGGAACCCACTCTATCGTTCGCAGTGTATGGGCCTCTGGGTTTCATGCAGGACACTGTGGCAGAGCCGGCTTTCATGCATGGCTTAGTAGGATTGTAGGCTTTCAAAACTCTGAGAAAGCAAGAAGTCTGAGAATTAGATATCGGGTTAGGATTA
The DNA here is from genome assembly GCF_041146395.1 of Eulemur rufifrons. Classification (NCBI taxonomy): domain Eukaryota; kingdom Metazoa; phylum Chordata; class Mammalia; order Primates; family Lemuridae; genus Eulemur; species Eulemur rufifrons. Next base: position 309,241 of record NW_027182962.1, read on the forward strand.
TGGCACGGTTTAGGGATGAAGATTAGTGATAGGGTGAGGGCTTAGGTTTAGGGGATAGGGTTAGGGTTAGGGTTGTGGTAGGGTGAAAGTTAGGGTTTGCATTTTAGAAATAGGGTTAGGGGTTAGGGGTTAGGGTTAGGGTTAGGGTTGTTGGTAGGGTGAAGGTTAGGGTTGACGTTTTAGAATTAGGGATGAGGTGTTACGGTTATGACTATGGTTTAGGATTAGAATTATGGGATAGGGCTTCTTCTCAAGGTGTTTTGCATTCACGTTAAGTTAAGGGGCTAAGTTAGGGTTACGGGGAGGTTTATGTTTTAAGGTGAGCAATAGGATCAGGGTTAGGTGTTATGTTCAGGGTGAGGGTTATTTGTTAGGGGTAGTGTTTATACTTAGCATACGGGCCCTGTCTGCACTGGGAGGTGGGCGGGGTTTAGGGGGATGGTATTGTCCCCGGGAACCCACTCTATCATACGCTGGGTATGGGCTCCTGGGTTTCATGCAGGACACAGTGGCAGAGCCCCCTTTTACTCATGGCATGGGAGGATTGTAGGCTTTCTAAACTCTGAGAAAGCAAGAAGTCTGAGAATTAGATTTAGGGGTAGGATTATGGTAATGTTTAGGGATGAAGGTTAGTGTCAGGGTGGTGTCTTGGGTTAGGGGTTGGGGTTAAAGTTTAGTGTTAGGTTTAACAGTTACAGTTAGGTTTATGGTTAAGTTTCAGGGTTAGGGTTAAGGTTTGGGTTTAGCGTTTGGCACAGGGGAAGACTTCAATGTTAGCTTTATGGTTAAAGATTAGGATTAGTGTTAGTGTGAGGGTTAATGGTAAGGGTCAAGATTAATGGTTCAGGTTGGGGTTAGGCTTCGGTTTAGGGTTAGGGGTTAGGGTTAGGCTTAGGGTTAAGGGATAGGATTAGGGTTAAGTGTTGGGCTTAGGATTAGGGTTTAGTGTTAGGGTTATCGTTAAGGATTAGGGTTAGGGTCAGGGTTAAATGTTTGGGTGCGGGTAATGGTTAGGGTCAGGGTTAAGGTTTACGGATAGGGTTAGTGTTAAGGGTTACGGGTAGGTTTAGGGTTCAGGGTTAGAGTTAGCATTAGGGCTTAAGGTTAGGATTAGGTGGTAGGTTACATTTAGGTTTAGATCTAGGCGTTAGAGTAAGGGTTAAGAGATAGGGTTAGGTTTAATGCTTAGGATTAGGGTTAGGGTTTTGGGTTAAAGTAAGTGTTAGGGGTTAGGTTTAAGGATCAAAGGTTAGGGTTATGTTTAGTTGTAGGGTTAGGGATAAGGGATAAGATTGGCGTAAGGGTTTTCCTTACTTTTATGGTTAAGGGTCACGCTTAGATTAAAGGTTAAGTTTAGTGTTAAGGGTTATGGTGAGGGTTAACGGTTACGGTAAAGGTTAAGCGTTAGTGTTAGGGATTAGCGATTAGGGTTTTTGGTAAGTGTTAGGGTTAGGAGTCAGTGTTTTATGAAGGGGTATGGTTAGAATTAGGATTGGGGTTAGTGTTAGGGTTAGGTTTAGGGGTTAGGTTTAGGGTAAAAGGATAGGATTAGGGTTAAGGGTTGGGCTCAGATTTAGGGTTAAAGTTTAGTGTTCGGGTTAATGTTTAGTGTTATGGTCCAGTTTAAGTGTTAGGGTGAGGGTTAACGGTTAGGATTAGGCTTAGAGGTTGGGGATATAGTGAGGGTTCAGTGTTAAGGTTAGGTTTAGGGTTCAGGGTTAGGGTTAGCTTTAGGGGTTATGGTTAGGGTTAGGTGTTAGGTTAGTGTCAGGGTTAGGTCTAGTCGTGAGGGTAAGGTTTAGGGTTAGCTTTAAGAGCTAGGGTTAGGTTTAATGGTTAGGATTAGGATTAAGGTTAAAGGTTAGGGTAAGGCTTAGGGGTTAGGGTGAAGGGTTAAGGGTTTTTGTTAGGCATAGCGTTGGGGTTAGAAGTAAGGGTTACTGTCAGTGTTAGGGTTATAGGCAGGGTTCCGGTTAGGGTTAGCGGTTTAGAATTAGGGTTAGGGATTAGGTGTTCCAGTGATGAATAGGAGATAGGGTGAGAATTAGTGGATAGGGGTTGTTCTCAGGGAATGGGTTATGCACTAACGTTAGGATAAGAGGTTAAAGTTAGGCTCACGGTCAGTTTTACGTGTTAAGGGGAGAAATAGGAACAGGGTTGGGTGTTATGTTCAGGGTGAGGGATATCTGTTACAGGTATTGTTTATGCTTAGCGCACGGGCCCTGTCTGCATTAGGCGGGGGAGGAGGTTCGGGGGCTGGGATTGTCACCAGGATCCCACTGTATCGTCCTCTGGGTATGGGCCCGTGGGTTTCATGCAGGACACCGTGGTAGAGCCTCCTTTCACGCATGGCATGGGAGGATTGCAGGCTTTCTAAACTCTAAGAAAGCAAGAAGTCTGAGAATTAGATTTAGGGTTAGGATTATGGTTAGGGTTAAGGATGAAGTTTAGTGTTAGGGTGAGGGCTTAGGGTTAGTGATTAGGGTTAGGGTTAAAGGTTACTCTTAGGTTTAACAGTTACAGTTCGGTTTAGGGTTGAGGTTTAGGGTTAGGGTTAAGATGAGGGGTTAGGGTTTGGTATAGGGTTAGGGTTAGGTACAGGGTTAGGGTTAAGTGTTAGAATTAGGGTTGAAGATTAGGATTAGGGTTAGGATTAAAGGTTAGCGTGAGAGTTAACGGTTAGGGTTAAGGTTAAGACTTAGTGTTAGGGTTTAGGTTTAGGGTTAAGGGTTAGGGTTAGTTTTAGGGTTCGAGTTATGTGTTAGGGTTTGTGTTAGAGGTTAGGGTTTGGTTTACTGTTCAGGGTTAGGGTTACGTTTAGGGGTTAGCATTAGGGTTAAGGATTAGGTTTAGGGTAAGGGTTTAGAGTTAGTGTTCGTCTTTAGGCTCGGGGCTTAGGTTCAGGGTCAGGGGTTAGAGTTGGTGGTAGGGCTTAGATTTAGCGGTCAGTTTAAGGGCACAGGAGCTGTTTAATCTATGGTGAGAGGGGTCTGTTCGGAGTCACCACAAAGCACAACATCATTCCCTGGGCCCTGGGACAAGACCTACATGCAGGACTCAGGCGGAGCCTCATCTCACACATGGCATGGCTGTATTGTAGGCTTGCTTCACTCTGGGAATGGAAGTAGTGTGAGAATTAGGGTTAGGGTTGGGGTTAGGGGTTTCGAGTTAGGGGTTCGGTTTCGAGTCAGGGTTAAGTGGTAGGGATTAGTGATTAGGGTTAGAGTTAGTGTTACGAGTTATGTGTTAAGTCTGGTTAGGGGGCCAGGGTAAGGTTTAGGTTTGGAGTTAGCGTTAGGGTTAGGGTTTAGGGTTAAGGGATAGGGTTAGGGTTAAGGGTTAGGCTTAGGGTTAGGGTTCAGGTTTAGGGTTAGGGTCAGGGTTAAGGGTTAGGGTCAGGGTTAACAGTTAGGGTTAGGGGGTTAGGGATAGGTTTAGGGTTAAGGGTCAAGGCTATGGTTCAGGTTTAAGGTTAGCATTAGGGGGTTAGCGTTAGTGTTAACTGTAGGTCAGTGTTGGGTTTAGATCTCTAGGCATTAGGGTAAAGGTTAGGGTTAGGGTTAAGAGTTAGGGTTATGTTTAATGGTTAGGATTGGGATTAGCCTGAAGAGTTAGGGTTAAGGTTAGGGGTTATGACTAAGGATCAACGGTTAGGGTTATTTTTATGTGTAGGGTTAGCGTAAGGGGTTAGGGTTATTGTTAGTGTTGTTCGGAGGGTTAAGGTTAGGGTTGGCGTTTCACAATTAGGGATTAGGTGTTATGGTTATGGCTAGGAGTTAGGGTTAGAATTACGGTATAGGTCTTGTTCTCAGGGTGTCATGCATTAACGTTATGATAAGGGCTTAAAGTTAGGGTTACGGTGAGCTTTACCTGTTAAGGTGAGCAGTAGGATCAGGGTTAGGTGTTATGTTCTGGGTTAGGGTTATGGGTGAAGGGTAGGGTTTATCCTTAGGGCACGGGCCCTGTATGCACTAGGAGGCGAAGTTAGGGATCTGTGATGATCCCTGGGAACCCATTCTTTAGTACGCAGTGTATGGGCCTCTGGGTTTCATGCAGGACACTGTGCTAGAGCGGGCTTTCAAGCATGGCTTAGTAGGATTGTAGGCTTTCAAAACTCTGAGAATTAGATTTCGGGTTAGGATTACGGCACGGTTTAGGGATCAAGATTAGTGTTAGGGTGAGGGCTTAGGGTTTGGGGTTAGGGTTAGGGGTAGGGTTCATCGTTAGGGTTACGTTTAGGCAGTAGGGTTATGGGTTAGGAATAGGGTAAGGGTTTAATGTTAGTGTTGGGCGTTAGGGTCAGGGCTTAAGTTTAGTGTTAGGGGTTAGTGTTAGAGTCAGTGTTAGGGCTTAGATTTAGAGGTTATTTTAAGGGCACAGGACCTGTGTAATCTATGGTGAGAAGTGTGCGGAATGGGTCATCGCCACACCACACCATCGTACCCTAGGCCTTGGGCCCAGACCTACATGTAGGTCTCAGGCAGAGCCTCTTCTCACGCATGGCATGGTTTTATTGTAGGCTTGGCTAACTCTGAGAATGGAGGAAGTGTGAGAATTATGGTTATGATTAGGGTTAGGTGTTTGGGGTTAGGGGTTAGTGTTCGAGTGAGGGTTAGGGGTTAGGGATTAGGGGTTAGGGTTAATGTTAGCATTAGGGGTTAACGGTTAGGGTTGGGTTAGGGACTAGGGTTAGATTTAGGGTTGGGGTAGGGTTAGGGTTAGGGGTTAGGGTTAGGGTTAAGGGATAGGATTAGGGTTAAGGGTTAAGGCTTAGGGTTAGCATTAAGGGATGGGTTAGGGTTAAGGGTTAGGGTTATGGTCCGAGTTAAGGGTTAGGATGAGGGTTAACAGTTAGGGTTATAAGTTAGGGATAGTGTTAGGATTAAGGTCTAGGGTTAGGGTTAGAGGTAGTTTTACTGCTAAGATTAGGTCTAGGCATTAAGGTAAGGGTTAGTGTTAGGGTTAGGTTTAATTGTTAGGATTAGGATCAGAATTAAGGGTTAGGCTTAGGGTTAGGGGATAGGGTTAGGGTTTAGGGTAAACTTTTAAGGTTATGTTTAGGGATAAGGTTAGGGTTAGCGTTTAAGGTTAGGGTTAGTATTAGGGTTGTTTGTAGGGTTAAGGTAATGTTTAGTGGTTAGAATTAGGGTTAGGGATTAGGGGTTACTGTTATGGCTAGGAGTTTGGGTTAGTATTAAGTGATAGGGGTTGTTCTTAGCATAAGTGTTATGCATTAACGTTAGAATAAGTGGTTAAAGTTAGGTTTATGGTGAGGTTTATGTGTTAAGGTGAGCAATAGGATCAGGGTTAGAATTATGAGTGAGGGGTAGGGTTTTGCTTAGGGTATGGGCCCTGTCTGCCCTAGGAGTGGGATTGAGGGGGATGCGATTGTCACCAGAAACCCACTCTATCGTATGCAGGGTATGGGCCCATGGGTTTCTTGTAGGACACTCTGGCAGAGCCTGATTTCATGCATGGTAAAGGAGGATTGTAAGCTTTCCAATCCCTAAGAAAGTAAGAAGTCTGAGAATTAGATTTAGGGTTAGGATTATCGTTATGGTTAGGGATGAAGTTTAATCTTAGGGTGAGGGCTTCGGGTAAGGGGATAGGGTTAGTTATAGGGTTAAAAGTTACTGTTAGGTTTAACAGTTACAGTTAGACTTAGGGTTTAGGTTTAGGGTTAGGGTTAAGCTTAGGGGTTACGGTTTGGTACAGGGTTAGGGTTAAGTGTTAGGGTTAGGGTTAAAGATCATGACTAGGGTTAGAGTTAAGGGTTAGTTTGAGTGTTAACAGTTAGGGTTAAGGATAACTTTTCGGGTTAGGGGTTAGGATTAGTGTTCGGGCTGAGATTTAGCGGTTAGTTTAAGGGCACAGGACCTGTTTAATCTATGGTGAGAGTGGTGCACAGGGTCGCTGCGACACGACACCACCATACGCTGGGCCTTGGGCCAAGACCTACATACAGGGCTCAGGTGGAGCCTCTTCTCACGCATGACATGGCTGTATTGTAGGCTTGGTTAACTCTGAGAATGGAAGAAGTGTGAGAAATCGGGTTAGGGCTGGCTGTAGGTGTTTTTAACCCCTAACCCTAACACTAACCCCAAGGTTAAATCTAACCGTAACCCTTATGCCAACCCTAACCCTAACCCTAACCCCTCTCACTGTAGAATAAACAGGTCCTGTGCCCTTAAACTAACCGCTAAATCTAAGCCCTAACATCAACCCTAACCTCTGACCCTAAACCTAAGCCCTGAGCCTAAAGCCCAACACTAACTCTAAACTCTTACCCTAAAGCTAATCCCTAACCCTAATGCTAACCCCTAAACATAACCCTAACTGTGAACCCTAAACCTAACCCTAACCTCGAGCGCTAACCATAGCACTTAACTCTAACCCTAAACCTAACATGAACCCTTAATCCTAACACTAACCCTAACCCTAACTCTTAACTTTAACCCTGACTGTTAACCCTCACACTAACCTTTAAACCTAACCTTAATCGTAATCTTTAACCCTAAACCTAATATTTAACCCTAATCCTGTACCAAACCCTAAACCCTAACCTTAAACCTAACCGTAAACCTTAACCCTGAACCTAACTGTAACGGTTAAAACTAAGAGTAACCTGTAACGCTACCCGTAACCCCTAACTCTAAGCCTTCACCCTAACACTAACCTTGATCCTTAACCCGAACCCTAACCCTAACCCTAAATCTAATTCTCAGTCTTCTTGCTTTCTTAGAGTTTAGAAAGCCTACAATCCTCCCATTCCATGCGTGAAAGGAGGCTCTTCCACTGTGTCCTGAATGAACCGCTGGGGCCCATAACCAGAGTACGATAGAGTGGGTTCCTGGTGACAATCCCAGCCCCCTAACTCCCGCCCCCCGCCTAATGCAGACAAGGCCGGTGTCCTAAGCATAAACTCTACACCTCACCCAAAACTCTAACCCTGAAAATAACGTTTAACCCTGATTCTATTGCTCACCTTAGAATGTAAACCTCACTGTAACCTGAACTTTAACCTCTTATCCTAACGTTAATGCATAACACTTACCCTGAGAATAACCCCTATCCCATAATTCTAACCCTATCTCCTAGTCATAACTGTAACAACTAATCCCTAACCCTAATTCTAAACCACTAACACTAACTGTTACCCTACGTAGTTACTGTTACGGTAACCTACTGTTACCCTAACACTGAACCTAACCCTTACTCCTAACGCCAAAGCTATGGCTAAAAATAATGCTAACCCTTGACCCTTTACCCTAACTCCTAACCCTAATCCTAATCCTAACCACTAAACCCAAACTTAGCTCTTAACCCTAACCCTAAACCTTACCCTGGCGCCTAGACCTAACACTAACACTAAACTAACACCTAACCCTAATCATAACCCCTAAAGCTAACCCTAACCCTGAACCCTAAACCTAACCCTAACACTTAATACTAACTATATCCCTAACCCCTAACCCTAACCCTAACCGTTAACCCTCACCCTAACCCTTAAACCGGACCCTAACACTAAATCTTAACCCTAACACTAAATTTTAACCCTAAACCTACGCCCAACCCTTAACCATAATCCTATCCCTTAACCCTAAACCTAACCCCTAACCCTAAACCTAACACTAACCCCAATCCTAATTCTAACCATAGCCCTTAATACATCACTACGCCTAACCCCTAACCCTAACCCCTAATGCTAACCCTAACACTGAACCCTAAACCTAACCCTATCCCTAACCCTTAAACATAACTCTATCCCTAACCAATAATCCTAAGCCTAATCTTTAACCCTCACCCTAGAGCTTAACTCGAACCGTAACCCTAAGCCTAAACCCCAACCCTAACACTTAACACAAACCCTAAGCCTTAACACTTAACCCCAATCCTATCCTTTAACCCTAACACTAACCCTGATGCCTAATCCTAACCCTAACACTAACCCCAACCATAAATCTAACCCTAGCCCCTAACGCAAAACTAACCCCTAACCCCTAACCCCTAACCCTAACACTAACCCTAAATCCTAGTCCCTAACCACTAAACCTCACTTGAACCCTAACCCCTAACACCAAACCCTTAACCCTAACCATAACCCTATTTCTCACACTACTTCCATTCTCAGAGTTAACCAAGCTTAAAATACAACCATGCAATGCGTGAGTAGAGTTTCTGCATGAGTCCTGCAAGTAGGTCTGGGCCAAAGGCCCAGGATCCGATGGTGTGGTGTCGCATGGAAACATTCTGCACCCTTCTCACCATAGATTACACAGGTCCTGTACCCTTAAACTAACCGCTAAATCAAAGCCCAAACACTGACCCTAACCCCTAACCCTAAACCTAAGCCCTGACCCTAATGCCCAACACTAACACTAAACGCTTACCCTAAACCTAACCCCTAAATGTAACCTTAACCATGAACCCTAAACCTAACCCAAAACCCTAACCCTAACCATAACACTTAACTCTAACCCTAAACCTAACATGAACACTTAACCCTAACCCTAACCCATAACCCTAACACTTAACCTTAACCCTAACCGTTAACCCTCACACTAAACCTTAACCCTAACCCTAATCCTAATCTTTAACCCTAAACCTAGCACTTAACCCTTACCCTGTACCAAAACCTAACCCCTAATCTTAACCCTAACCATAAACCTTAAAGCTTAACCCTAAACCTAACTGTAACTGTTAAACCTAACACTAACCTTTAACCCTGACCCTAACCGAAACCCCTAACCCTAAGCCCTCACCATAACAGTAACCTATATTGCTAACCCTAACCCTAATCCTAGCCCTAAATTTAATTCTCAGACTTCTTGCTTTCTCAGAGTTTACAAAGCCTACAATCCTCCCATGCCATGTGTAGAAGGAGGCTCGGCCACTGTGTCCGGCATGAAACCAGGGGGCCCATACCCAGCATATGATAGAATGGCTTCTGGCATCTATCCCAGCCCCCTAAGCCCCCTCCTAGAGCAGGGAGGGCTCGTGATATAAGCATAAACACTACCCCTCACCCATAACCCTAACCCTGAACATCACAGCTCACCCTGATACTATTGCTCACCTTAACACATCAACCTCACCATAACTCTAACTTGAACCCGTTATCCTAACGTTAATGCATAAGACTTACCCTAAGAACAACCCCTATCCCTTAATTCTAACCCTAACTCCTAGCCACAATTATAACACCTAATCCCTAAGGCTAATTCAAAACTGCTAAACATTACCTTACCCCTACAAACAACCCTAACACTAACCCTAACCCTAACCGCTAACCCTAACCGTACACCTAAAAATAACCGTAACACTTGACACTTAACCCTAACCCCTAACCTTAACCCTAACCCTTAACCTTGATCCTAATCCTAACAATTAAACCTAACCCTAACTCTTAAGCCTAACACTAACACGTACCCTAACGCCTAGACCTAACCCTAAGAGTAAACGTAACCCCTAACCCTAACCCTAATCCCTAATGCTAACCCTAACACTGAACCCTAATCCTAAGCCTTAAACCTAACTCTATCCTTAAGCCATAAGCCTAGCCCTAACTGTTAACCCCACACTAACCCTTAACTCGGACTGTAACCCTAACCCTTAAAACTAAACCTAACACTTAACGCTAACCCTAAGCCTTAACGCTTAACGCTTATCCTATCCCTTAACCCTAACCCTAACCCCTAATGCTAACCATAACCCCACCATAAATCTAACCCTAGCCCCTAACCCAACCCTAACCCCTAAACCCTAACCCTATCACTAAACCCAACACCTACTCCCTAACCCCTAATCCTCACTCGAAGCTTAAGCCCTAACCCTAAGCCCTCTCCCTGACTAATCTTCATTCCTAACTCTAACCATAATCCTAACCCTAAATCTAATTCTCAGACTTCTTGCTATCTCAGAGTTTTAAAAGCCTACAATTCTCCAAAGCCATGCGTGAAAGCTGGCTCTACCACAGTGTCCTGCATGAAACCCAGGAGCCCATACTCTGTGTACAATAGAGTGGGTTCCTGGGGACAATCACGGCCCCCTAACTCCCCCTGCTAGTGCTGACAGGGCCTATGCCCTAAGCAAAAACCCTGCACCTCACCCATAACCCTAACCCTGAACATAACACCTAACCCTGATGTTATTGTTCACCTTAACACGTAAACCTCACTGTAACCCTAACTTTTACCCCCTATCCTAATGTTATTGAATAACACTTACCCTAAGAACAAACCCTATCCCTTAATTCTAAGCCTAACTCCTAGCATAACCGTAACACCTAATCCCTAACCTTAATTCTCAACTGTTAAACTTTACCTTCACCCTACAAACAACCCTAACACTAACCCTAACTCTAACCGCTAACCCTAACCCTAACCATTACACTGATCATAATCCTAACAATTAAACCTAACCCTAATTCTTAACCCTAACACGAACCATTACCATAATGCCTAGACCTAACCCTAACTGTAACCCTAACCCCTAACCCTAACCCTAACCGCTAATGCTAACCCTAACCCCGAACCCTAAACCTAACCCTAACCCTATCCCTTAAACCTATTACTATCCCTAAACCATTACCCTAATCGCAACTGTTAACCCTCACTCTCACCCTTAACTTGGACCGAAACCCTAACCCTTAACCCTAACCTTAACCCTTACTGCTAATCTTAAGCCTTCACCCTTTACCTTAATCCTATCTCGTAAGCCTAACCCTAAGGCTGACCCCTAACCCGCCCGAACATTAACCCTAACCCTAAATCTAACGCTAGCCCCTTACAAAAACCTAACACCTAACCCCTGACACACTAATCCTAACTTCTAATTCCTAACAGCTAAACTTCACTCAAACCCTAACCTCTAACCCTAAACACATAACCCTAACCATAACCCTAATTCTCACACTTCCTCCGTTCTCAGAGTTGACCAAGCCTACAATAGAGCCATGCCACAAATGAGAAGAGGCTCTGCCTGAGTCCTGCATGTAGGTCTGGGCCCGAGGCCCAGGTACGATGGTGTGGTGTTGAGGCGACCCAGTCTGCACCCTTCCCACCATAGATTAAACAGAGCATGTGCCCTTAAACTAACCACTAAATCTAAGCCCTAACACTAAACCTAAATCCTAACCCTAAACCTCGGCCCTTATCCTAACGCCCAACAGTAACACTAAACACTCACCCTAAACTTAACCCGTAACCCGAACCCCTAAATGTAACCCTAACCATGAACCCTAAACCTAACCCTAACCTCTAGCCATAACCATAACACTTAACTCTAACCCTAAACGTTACACGAAGCCTTATTCCTAACCCTAACCCCAACCGTAACACTTAATCTTGACCCTTACCATTAACCCTCACACTAACCCTTAACCCTAACCCTAATCCTAATCTTTAACCATAAACCTAACACTGAAGCCTAACCCTGTGCCAAACGCTAAAACCAAACCTTAACCCTAACCCTGAAACTTAACCGTAAACGTAACTGTAACTATTAAAAATAACACTAACCTTTAACGCTAACCCCTAACCCTCAGAGGCCACCCTAACACTAATCTTCCTCTCTAAACATTACCATAATCCTACCCCTAAATCTAATTCTCAGACTTCTTGCTTTCTCAGAGTTAAGAAAGCCTACAATCCTCCCATGCCATGAGTAAAAGGGGGCTCTTCCACTGTGTCCTGCATGAAACCCAGGAGCCCATACCCAGCGTATGATAGAGTGCGTTCCCGGGGACAATCCCATCCCTCTAACCCCCGCCCCCCACCCAGTGCAGACAGGGACCGTACGCTAGGTATAAACACTATCCCTAACAGATAACCCTCACCCTCAATATAAAACCTGACCCTGAACCTATTGCTCACCTTAAAACATAAACCTCTCCGAAACCCTAACTTATCCCCTTATCTTAACATTAATGTATAACACCCTGAGAAGAAGCCCTATCCCATAATTCTAAATCTAATCCCCAGCCATAACCCTAACACCTCATCCCTAATTCTAAAATGCCAACCCTACCTTCACCCTACCAACAACCCTAACCCTAACCCTAAACCCTTACCCTAACCCTACGCCTAAAAATAACCCTAACCATTGATCCTTAGTCATAACCCCTAAACCTTAACCCTAACCCTTCATGCTAATCCCAATCCTAACCATTAAACATAACCCTACTTAACCCTACCGCTAACCTCTACCCTAATGCCTAGATATCTAACCCCAACACTGACCTACAGTTAACACTAATCCTAACCCCAAATCCTAACCTTAAAGCTGAACCATAAACATAACCCTTAACCCTAACCCTATCCCTAACCCCCTAACCCTAACCCTAACTGTTAAGCCTCACCCTAACATTAACCCTGACTCTAACCCTATCCCTTAACCCTAACCCCTAACCCTAACGCTAACCACAACCCTAAACCTAACCCTGGCCCCCTAACCCAGACTTAACACCTTACCCCTAACACAAACTCTAACCCTAACCACTAATCCTTAGCACCTGACCCTGACTCGAAACCTAACCCCTAACTCGAAACCCCTAAACCCAAACCTAACCCTAATTCTCACACTACTTCCATTCCCAGAGTGAAGCAAGCCTACAATACAGCCATGCCATGTGTGAGATGAGGCTCCGCCTGAGTCCTGCATGTAGGTTTCGTCCCAAGGCCCAGGGAATGATGTTGTGCTTTCGTGGTGACTCAGACCACACCCCTGTCACCGTAGATTAACCAGGTCCAGTGCCCTTAAACTGACCGCTAAATCTAAGCCCTACCACCAACCCTAACCCCTGACCCTGAACCTAAGCCCCGAGCCTAAAGCCCAACACTAACTCTAAACACTTACCCTAAACCTAATCCCTATCCCTAATGCTAAACCCTAAACGTAACCCTAACCGTGAACAGTAAACCTAACCCTAACCTCTAACACAAATCCTAACACATAACTCTAACCCTAAAACTAACCCTAACCCTTAACCCTGAACCTAAACCCTAACCCTATCCCTTAATCTTAACCTTAACCGTTAACTCTCATGCTAACCTTTAATCCTAACCCTAATCCTAATCTTCAACCCTAAACCTAACACAACCCTAACCCTGTACCAAACCCTAACCCCTCATCTTAACCCTATCCACAAACCTCAACCCTAAAACGAACTGTAACCGTTAAACCTAACAGTAACCTTAAACCGTAACCCTAATCTGTAACCCTATCCCCTCACCATAACACTACACTTCATCCTGAACCCTAACCATAATCCTAACCCTAAATCTAATTCTCAGACTTCTTGCTTTCTTAGAGTTTAGAAAGCCTGCAATCCTCCCATGCCATGTGGGAAAGGAGGCTCTACCACTGTGTCCTGCATGAAAACCACGGGCCCATACCCAGCGTCTGATACAGTGGGTTCCCGGTGACAATCCCAGCCCCCTAACCTCGCCCCAGCTTAATGTAGACAGGGCCCATGCGCTAAGCATAAACAATACCTTTAACAGATAACCCTAACCCTGAACATAGCACCTAACCCTGTTCCTATTTCTCCCCTTAACACGTAAACCTCACCGTGAGCCTAACTTTAACCTCTTATCCTAACGTTAATGCATAACCCATTTCCTGAGAACATCCCCTATCCAATAATTCTAACCCTATCTCCTAGTCATAACTGTAACACCTAATCCCAAACCCTAATTCTCAACCGCTAAGCCGAACCGTAACGCTGCCTACAACCCTAACACTGACAGGAACCCTTACTTCTAACCCCAACGCTATGCCTAACAAAAGCCCTAACCCTTCACCGTCACCCTAATCCCTACGCATTACCCTAACCCTTAACCGTAATCCTAATCCTAACCATTAAACCTAACCCTAGCTCTTAAAGCTAACCCTAAACCTTACCCTCACGACTAGACCTAACCCTGACACTAACCTAACACCTAACACTAGCCATAACCCCTAAAGCTAACCCTAACCCTGAACCCTAAACCTAACCCTAACACTGATCCTTCACTATATCCCTAACCCCTAAGCCTAATCCTAACTGTTAACCCTCACCCTAACACTTAAACTGGACCATAACACTAAACATTAACCCTAACACTAAACTTTAACCCTAACCATAAGCCCAACACTTAACCCTAATCCTATCCCTTAACCCTAAGCCTAACCCTAACCCCTAACCCTAAACCTAACCCTAACCCCAACCCTAACCCTTAATCTTGACCCTTACCATTAACCCTCACACTAACCCTAATCCTAATCTTTAACCATAAAGCTAACACTGAAGCCTAACCCTGTGTCAAACGCTAAACCCAAACCTTAACCCTAACCCTCAAACTTAACCATAAACCTAACTGTAACTGTTAAACCTAACACTAACCTCTAACGCTAACCCTTAACCCTAAGACCCCACCTTAACACTAACCCTAACCCTAAACATTATCATAATCCTACCCCTAAATCTAATTCTCGGACTTCTTGCTTTCTTAGAGTTTAGAAAGCCTGAAATCCTCCCATGCCATGAGTAAAAGGGGGCTCTGCAGCTCTCTCTTGCATGAAACCAGGAGCCCATACCTAGCGTATGATAGAGTGGGTTCCCGGGGAAATCCCATCCCCATAACCCCAGCCCCCCGCCCAGTGCAGACAGAGCCTGTACGCTAAATATAAACACTACCCCTAACAGATAACCCTCACCCTGAACATAGCACCTGACCCTGATCCTATTGCTCACCTTAAAACATAAACCTCCCCGTAACCCTAACTTATCCCCTTATCTTAACGTTAATGCATAACACACTGAGAAGGAGCCCTATCCCATAATTCTAATCCTAACCCCTAGCCATAACCGTAACACTTCATCCTTAATTCTAAAATGCCAACCCTAACCTTCACCCTACCAACAACCCTAACCCTAACCCTAATCCCTAACCCTAAGCCCTCACCCTATCACTAATCCACATCCCTAAACCGTACCATAATACTAACTCTAAATCTAACTCTCAGACTTCTTGCTTTCTCAGAGTTTTGAAAGCCTACAATCCTACTAAGCCATGCATGAAAGCCCGCTCTGCCACAGTGTCCTGCATGAAACCCAGAGGCCCATACACTGCGTACGATAGAGTGGGTTCCCAGCGACCATCACAGACCCCTAACTTCGCCTCCTAGTGCATACAGGGCCTGTGCCCTAAGCACAAACCCTACCCCTCACCCATAACCCTAACCCGAAACATAACACCTGACCCTGATCCTACTGTCCACCTTAACACGTAAACCTCACCGTAACCCTAACTTTAACCCCTTATATTAACGATAATGCATGACACCCTGAGAACAAGCCCTATAGCGTAATTCTAACCCTAACTCCTAGCCATAACCGTAACACCTAATCCCTAATTCTGAAACGCCAACCCTAACCTTAATCCTACCAACAACACTAACACTAACCCTAAACACTTACCCTAACCCTACACCTAAAAGTAACCCTAACCATTGATACTTAGTCATAACCCCTAAACCTTAACCCTAACCCTTCACGCTAATCCCAATCCTAACCATTAAACATAACCCTACTTAACTCTACCCCTAACCTATACCTTAATGCCTAGAGATCTAACCCCAACACTGACCTACAGTTAACACTAACCCTAACCCCTGATCCTAACCTTAAACCTGAACTATAAAACTAACCCTTAACCCTAACCCTATCCCTAACCCCCTAACCTTAACCCTATATGTTAAGCCTCACCCTAACACTTAACCCTGACTCTACGCCTAAACTTTAACCCTAACACCTAACCCTAACACTAACCCCAACCCTAAACCTAATCCTGGCCCCCGAACCCAGACTTAACACCTAACCCCTAACACTAACTCTAACCCTAACCACTAATCCCTAGCACCTGACCCTGACTCGAAACCTAATCCCTAACTCGAAACCCCTGACCCCAAACCTATCCCTAATTCTCACACTAATTCCATTTCCAGAGTAAAGCAAGCCTACAATACAGCCATGCCATGTGTGAGATGAGGCTCCGCCTGAGTCCTGCATGTAGGTCCTCTACCAAGGCCCAGGGAATGATGTTGTGCTTTCGTGGTGACTCCGACCACACCCCTCTCACCGTAGATTAACCAGGTCCTGTGCCCTTAAACTGACCACTAAAGCTAAGCCCTACCACCAACCCTAACCCCTGACCCTGAACCTAAGCCCCGAGCCTAAAGCCCAACACTAACTCTAAACACTTACCCTAAACCTAATCCCTAACCCTAATGCTAACCCCTAGAGGTAAACCTAACCGTGAACAGTGAACCTAACCCTACCTCTAACACAAACCCTAACACATAACTCTAACCCTAAAACTAACCCTAACGCTTAACCCTGAACCTAAACCCTAACTCTAACCCTTAACCTTAACCTTAACCGTTAACTCTCATGCTAACCTTTAATCCCAACCCTAATCCTAATCTTCAACCCTAAACCTAACACAACCCTAACCATGTACCAAACCCTAACCCCTCATCTTAACCCTATCTGCAAACCTCAACACTAAAACGAACTGTAATTGTTAAACCTAAGAGTAACCTTAAACCGTAACCCTAATCTGTAACCCTATCCCGTCACCATAACACTACACTTCATCCTGAACCCTAACCATAATCCTAACCCTAAATCTAATTCTCAGACTTCTTGCTTTCTTAGAGTTTAGAAAGCCTGCAATCCTCCCATGCCATGTGGGAAAGGAGGCTCTACCACTGTGTCCTGCATGAAAACCACGGGCCCATACCCAGAGTCCGATACAGCGGGTTCCCCGTGACAATGCCAGCCCCCTAACCTCCCCCCAGCTTCATGCAGACAGGGCCCGTGCGCTAAGCATAAACAATGCCTTTAACAGATAACCCAAACCCTGAACATAACACCCAACCCTGTTCCTATTTCTCCCCTTAACACGTAAACCTCACCGTGAGCCTAATTTTAACCTCTTATCGTAACGTTAATACATAAACCATTCCCTGAGAACATCCCCTATCCAATAATTCTAACCCTATCTCCTAGTCATAAATGTAACACCTAATCCCTAACCCTAATTCTCAACCGCTAAGCCTAACCGTAACGCTGCCTACAACCCTAACACTGACAGGAACCCTTAGTTCTAACCCCAACGCTATGCCTAACAAAAGCCCTAACCCTTCACCCTTCACCCTAACCACTACGCATTACCCGAACCCTTAACCGTAATGCTAATCCTAACCATTAAACCTAACCCTGGCTCTTAAGCTAACCCTAAACCTTACCCTCACGACTAGACCTAACCCTGACACTAACCTAACACCTAACACTAACCAGAAAGCCTAAAGCTAACCCTGAACCCTATCCCTAACCCTAGCAGTAAACTTTAACCCTAAAACTAAGCCCAACACATAACCCTAATCCTATCCTTTTACCCTAAAACTAACCCCTAAACCTAACCCCTATACCTAACCCTAACTCTAATCCCAATCCTAATTCTAACCATACCCCTTCATAAAACACTAACTCCTAACCGCTAACCCTAACACTAACCAAAAACCCTAATCACTAATCCCTAACCCTAACGCTTAACCTTTCCCCTAACCGTTAACCCTCACCCTAATTCTTAACACTGACCCTAACCTTAACCTTTAACTCTAAGCCTAACCCTTAACCCTACAGTAAGGAAGACCCTTAATGCTAATGGGATCCCTTATCCCTAACCCTAACACTAGAGCTAAAAATAACCCTAACCTTGGATCCTTAAACCTAACCCCTAACACTTACTTTAACCCCAAACCCTAACCCTAATCCTAAGCATTAAACCTAACCCTATCTCTTAACCCTAACCCTAGCCCTTACCCTAA
The DNA here is from genome assembly GCF_041146395.1 of Eulemur rufifrons. Lineage (NCBI taxonomy): Eukaryota > Metazoa > Chordata > Mammalia > Primates > Lemuridae > Eulemur > Eulemur rufifrons. The sequence continues at coordinate 327,115 of NW_027182962.1, forward strand.
CGCCTAGATCTAACCCTAAATCTAATCTACCGCCTAATCCTAACCTTAAGCCTTAATGCTAACGCTAACCCTGAACCCTAAACATACCTGTAACCCTTAACAGTAACCCTATCCGTGAACCTTAACCCTGACCCTAACCATTACCCGCACCCAAGCATTTAACCCTGACCCTAACCCTAATCCTTAATGATAACCCTAACACTAAACCCTAACCCTAAGCCCAACACTTAACCCTAATCCTATCCCTTAACCCTAACCCTAACCCTAACCCTAATGCTAACCGCTAAACGTAACCCTAACCGTGAACAGTAAACCTAACCCTAACCTCTAACACAAACCATAGCACATAACTCTAACCCTAAAACTAACCCTAACCCTAACCCTAACCCTAAACCCTAACTCTTAACCTTAACACTAAGCGTTAACTCTCACGCTAACTTTTAATCCTAACCCTAATCCTAATCTTCAACCCTAAACCTAACACTTAACCCTAACCCTGTACCAAACCCTAACCCCTCATCTTAACCCTAACCTTAAACCTCAACCCTAAACCAAAGTGTAACCGTTAAATCTAAGAGTAACCTTTAACCCTAACCGTAATCCCTAAGCCTAAGCCCTCACCCTAACACTAAACTTCATCCTTAACCCTAACCATAACCCTAACCCTAAATCTAATTCTCAGACTTCTTGCTTTCTTAGAGTTTAGAAAGCCTGCAATCCTCCCACGCCATGCGTGAAAGGAGGCTCTGCCACAGTGTCCTGCATGAAACCCAGAGGCCCATACACTGCGTGCGGTAGAGTGGGTTCCCAGCGACCATCACAGACACCTAACTTTGCCTCCTAGAGCATACAGGGCCCGTGCCCTAAGCATAAACCCTACCCCTCACCCATAAGCCTAACCCACAACATAACACCTAACCCTGATCCTACTGCTCACCTTAACAGGTAAAACTCACCATAACCCTAACTTTAACCCGATATCTTAACGTTAATGCATGACACCCTGAGAACAAGCCCTATACCGTCATTATAACCCTACCTCCTAGCTATAACCGTAACACCTAATCCCTAATTCTGAAACGCCAACCCTAACCTTAACCCGACCAACAACACTAACACTAACCCTAACCCCTTACCCTAACCCTACGCCTAAAAGTAACCCTAACCGTTGATCCTTAGTCATAACCCCTAACCTTAACCCTAACCCTTAACCCTATTCCCAATCCTAACCATTAAACAGAACCCTAACTCTTAACTCTAACCCTAACCTTTACCCTAATGCCTAGAGATCTAACCCCAACACTGACCTACAGTTAACACTAACCCCAACCCCTAATGCTAACCTTAAACCTGAACCAAGCTCCTAACCCTTAACCCTAACACTATCCCTTACCCCTAAGCCTAACCCCAACTGTTAACCCTCTAACCTTCACCCTGAATCCTAACCCTATCCCTTAACCCTAACCGCTAAACCTAACGCTAACTCCAACCCTAAACCTTACCCTGGCCCCCTAACCCAGACTTAACACCTTACCCCTAACACTAACTCTAACCCTAACCACTAATCCCTAGCACCTAACCCTGACTCGAAACCTAACCCCTAACACGAAAAACCCTAACCCCAACCCCAACCCTAATTCTCACACTACTTCCATTCCCAGAGTGAAGGAAGCCTACAATACAGCCATGCCATGTGTGAGATGAGGCTCCGCCTGAGTCCTGCATGGAGGTCCTCTCCCAAGGCCCAGGGAATGATGTTGTGCTTTCGTGGTGACTCCGACCGCACCCCTCTCACCGTAGATTAACCAGGTCCTGTGCCCTTAAACTGACCGCTAAAGCTAAGCCCTACCACCAACGCTAACCCCTGACCCTGAACCTAAGCCCCGAGCCTAAAGCCCAACATTAACTCTAGACCCTTACCCTAAACCTAATCCCTAACCCTAATGCTAACCCCTAAACCCAACCCTAACCGTGAACAGTAAACCTAACCCTAACCTCTATCATAAACCATAGCACATAACTCTAACCCTAAAACTAACCCTAACCCTAACCATAACCCTAAACCCTAAATCTTTTTTTTTTTTTTTTTTTGAGAGAGTCTCACTCTGTTGCCCAAGATAGAGTGAGTGCCGTGGCATCAGCCTAGCTCACAGCAACCTCAGACTCCTGAGCTCAAGGAATCCTCCTGTCTCAGCCTCCCGAGCAGCTGGGACTACAGGCATGCGCCACCATGCCGGCTAATTTTTTTCTATATATATTTTTAGCTGTCCATATAATTTCTTTCTATTTTTAGTACAGATGGGGTCTCGCTCTTGCTCAGGCTGGTCTTGAACTCCTGAGCTCAAACGATCCACCCACCTCGGCCTCCCAGAGTGGTAGGATTACAGGCGTGAGCCACCGCGCCCGGCCCTAAACCCTAACTCTTAACCTTAACACTAAGCGTTCACTCTCATGCTAACCTTTAATCCTAACCCTAATCCTAATCTTCAACCCTAAACCTAACACTTAACCCTAACCCTGTACCACACTCTAACCCCTCATCTTAACCCTAACCGTAAACCTCAACCCGAAACCAAAGTGTAACCGTTAAATCTAAGAGTAACCTTTAACCCTAACCCTAATCCCTAACCCTAAGCCCTCACACTAACACTAAAATTTATCCTTAACCCTATCCATAAACCTAACCCTAAAATCAAATTATAAGACTTCTTCCTTTCTTAGAGTTTAGAAAGCCTGCAATCCTCCCATGCCATGCGTGAAAGGAGGCTCTACCACTGTGTCCTGCATGAAACCCACGGGCCCATACCCACAGTATGATAGAGTGGGTTCCCGGGTACAATTCCAGCCCCCTAAACTCCCCCCACCCGCCTAATGCAGACAGGGCCC
>NW_027182963.1:15000-17500 GCF_041146395.1 Eulemur rufifrons
CTAAGCGTTAACTCTCACGCTAACCTTTAATCCTAACCCTAATCCTAATCTTCAACCCTAAACCTAACACTTAACCCTAACCCTGTACCAAACCCTAACCCCTCATCTTAACCCTAACCGAAAACCTCAACCCTAAACCAAAGTGTAACCGTTAAACCTAAGAGTAACCTTTAACCCTAACCCTAATCCCTAACCCTAAGCCCTCACCCTAACACTAAACTTCATCCTTAACCCTAACCATAATCCTAACCCTAAATCTAATTCTCAGACTTCTTGCTTTCTTAGAGTTTAGAAAGCCTGCAATCCTCCAATGCCATGCGTGAAAGGAGGCTCTACCACTGTGTCCTGCATGAAACCCACGGGCCCATACCCAGAGTATGATAGAGTGGGTTCCCGGGTACAATCCCAGCCCCCTAAACTCCCCCCGCCCGCCTAATGCAGACAGGGCCCGTGCGCTAAGCATAAACAATACCTTTAACAGATAACCCTAACCCTGAACATAACAACCCAAACCTGTTCCTATTTCTCCCCTTAACACGTAAACCTCACCGTGCGCCTAACTTTAACCCCTTATCCTAACGTTAATGCATAACCCATTTCCTGAGAACAACCCCTATCCCATAATTCTAACCCTATCTCCTAGTCATCACTGTGACACCTAATCCCTAACCCTAATTCTAAACTGCTAACCCTAACCGTAACCCTACCTACAACCCTAACACTGACAGTAACCCTTACTTCTAACCCCAACGCTATGCCTAACAAAAACCCTAACCCTTGACCCTAACCCTTCACCCTAACCCCTAAGCCTTACCCTAACCCTTAACCCTAATCCTAATCCTAACCATTAAACCTAACCCTAGCTCTTAAAGCTAACCCTAAACCTTACCCTCACGACTAGACCTAACCCTGACACTAACCTAACACTTAACCCTCACCAGAACCCCTAAAGCTAACCCTGAACCCTATCCCTAACCCTAGCAGTAAACTTTAACCCTAAACCTAAGCCCAACCCGTAACCCTAATCCTATCCTTTTACCCTAAAACTAACCCCTAAACCTAACCCCTATACCTCACCCTAACTCTAACCCCAATCCTAATTCTAACCATACCCCTTCATATAACACTAACCGCTAACCTAACACTAACCAAAAACCCTAATCCCTAATCCCTAACCCTAACACTTAACCTTTACTCTAACCGTTAACCCTCACCCTAAATCTTAACACTGACCCTAACCTTAACCTTTAACTCTAAGCCTAACCCTTAAGCCTACAGTAAGGAAGACCCTTAATGCTAATGGGATCCCTTATCCCTAACCCTAACACTACAGCTAAAAATAACCCTAACCTTGGATCCTTAAAGCTAACCCCTAACACTTACTTTAACCCCAAACCCTAACCCTAATAATAAGCATTAAACCTAACCCTATCTCTTAACCCTAACGCTAGCCCTTACCCTAATGCCTAGATATAGCCCTAAATCGAACCTACCGCCTAATCCTAACCTTAAGCCCTAATGCTAACTCTAACCCTGAACCCTAAACCTACCCGTAACCCTTAACACTAACCCTATCCGTGAACCTTAACCCTGACCCTAACCATTACCCGCACCCAAGCATTTAACCCTGACCCTACCCCTAATCCTTAATGAAAACCCTAACACTAAACCCTCACCCTACTCCCAACACTTAACCCTAATCCTGTCCCTTAACCCTAACCCTAATGCTAACCCCTAAACGTAACCCTAACCGTCACCAGTAAACCTAACCCTAACCTCTAACCCAAATCATAGCACATAACTCTAACCCTAAAACTAACCCTAACCCTAAACCTAACCCTAAACCCTAACTCTTAACCTTAACCCTAAGCGTTAACTCTCACGCTAACCTTTAATCCTAACCCTAATCCTAATCTTCAACCCTAAACCTAACACTTAACCCTAACCCTGTACCAAACCCTAACCGCTCATCTTAACACTAACCGTAAACCTCAACCCTAAACCAAAGTGTAACCGTTAAACCTAAGAGTAATCTTTAACCCTAACCCTAATCCCTAACCCTAAGCCCTAACCCTAACACTAAACTTCATCCTTAACCCTAACCATAATCCAACCTTAAATCTCATTCTCAGACTTCTTGCTTTCTTAGAGTTTAGAGCCTGCAATCCTCCCATGCCATGCGTGAAAGGAGGCTCTAACACTGTGTCCTCCATGAAACCCACGGGCCCATACCCAGAGTATGATAGAGTGGGTTCCCGGGTATAATCCCAGCCCCCTAAACTCCCCCCGCCCGCCTAATGCAGACAGGGCCCGTGCGCTAAGCATAAACAATACCTTTAACAGATAACCCTAACCCTGAACATAACACCCAACCCTGTTCCTATTTCTCCCCTTAACACGTAAACCTCACCGTGCGCCTAACTTTCACCTCTTATCCTAACGTTAATGCATAACCCATTTCCTGAGAACAACCCCTATCCCATAATTCTAACCCTATCTC
>NW_027182963.1:47500-50000 GCF_041146395.1 Eulemur rufifrons
CCTAACCCCTAACCCTAACCCCTAACCCTAACCCTACCCCTAACCCTAACCCTAACCCTAACCCCTAACCCTAACCCCTAGGCCTAGCTCTAGCCCTAAACCTAACCCCTAACCCTAAACCTAGGCCTAGCCCTAGCCCGAGCCCTAACCCTAACCCTAACCCTAACCCCTAACCCTAACCCTAACCCCTAACCCTAACCCCTAAACACTAACCGTAACCCTAACCACTAACGCTAACCCTAACCCCTGACCCTGACCCTGACCTTAACCCTAACCCCTATCTCCTAACCCTAACCCCTAACCCTAACCCTATCCCCTGACCCTGACCCTGACCCTAACCCTAACCCTAACCCCTAACCCTAACCCCTAACCCAAACCGTGACCCTAACCCTAAACCTAACCCTAACCCCTAAGGCTAACCCCTAACTCCTAACCCTAACCCCTAACCCTAACCCTAACCCCTGACCCTAACCCTAACCCTTACCCTTAACCCTAACCCTAACCCCTAATCCTAACCCCTAACCCCAACCCTAGCCCTAACCCTAACCCCTAACCCTAACCCCTAACCCTAACCCTTAACCCTAACCCTAACCCCTAACCCTAACCCCTAACCCTAACCCTACCCCTAACCCTAACCCTAACCCCTAACCCTACCTTAACCCCTAACCCTAACCCCTAACCCCTAACCCTAACCCCTAGCCCTAGCCCTATCCCTAACCCTAACCCCTAACCCTAACCCTAGGCCTAGCCCTAGCCCGAGCCCTAATCCTAACCCTAACCCTAACCCCTAACCCTAACCCTAACCCCTAACCCTAACCCCTAAACCCTAACCGTAACCCTAACCCCTAACCCTAACCCTAAACCCTGGCCCTGACCCTCACCCTAACCCTAACCCCTAACTCCTAACCCTAACCCTAACCCCTAACCTTAAACCTAAACCCTGACCCTGACCCTAACCCTAACCCTAACCCCTAACCCTAACCCTTAACCCGAACCCTGACCCTAACCCTAACCCTAACCCCTAACCCTAACCCTAACCCCTAACTCTAACCCCAAACCCTAACCCTAACCCTAACACTTAACCCTAACCCTAACCCCTAACCCTAACCCCTAACCCTAACCCTACCCTAACCCTAACCCCTAACCCTAACCCCTAACCCTAACCCTAACCCCTAACCCTAACCCTAAACCCTAACCCTAACCCTAACCCCTAAACCTAACCCCTAACCCAAACCCTGACCCTAACCCTAACCCTAACAAAAACCCCTAACACTAACCCTAACCCCAAACCCTAACCCTAACCCTAACCCCTAACCCTAACCCTAAACCCTAACCCTTAACCTTAACCCTAAGCGTTAAATCTCACGCTAACCTTTAATCCTAACCCTAATCCTAATCTTCAACCCTAAACCTAACACTTAACCCTAACCCTCTACCAAACACTAACCCCTCATCTAAACCCTAACCGTAAACCTCAACCCTAAACCAAAGTGTAACCGTTAAACCTAAGACTAACCTTTAACCCTAACCCTAATCCCTAACCCTAAGCCCTCACCCTAACACTAAACTTCATCCTTAACCCTAACCATAATCCTAACCCTAAATCTAATTCTCAGACTTCTTGCTTTCTTAGAGTTTAGAAAGCCTGCAATCCTCCCATGCCATGCGTGAAAGGAGGCTCTTGCACTGTGTCCTGCATGAAACCCACGGTCCCATACCCATGGTATGATAGAGTGGTTTCCCGGGTACAATCCCAGCCCCCTAAACTCCCCCCGCGCGCCTAATGCAGACAGGGCCCGTGTGCTAAGCATAAACAATACCTTTAACAGATAACCCTAACCCTGAACATAACACCCAACCCTGTTCCTATTTCTCCCCTTAACACGTAAACCTCACCGTGCGCCTAACTTTAACCTCTTATCCTAACGTTAATGCATAACCCATTTCCTGAGAACAACCCCTATCCCATAATTCTAACCCTATCTCCTAGTCATCACTGTGACACCTAATCCCTAACCCTAATTCTAAACCGCTAACCCTAACCGTAACCCTACCTACAACCCTAACACTGACAGTAAACCTTACTTCTAACCCCAACGCTATGCCTAACAAAAACCCTAACCCTTGACCCTAACCCTAACCCTAACCCTAACCATTAAACCTAACCCTAGCTCTTAAAGCTAACCCTAAACCCTACGCTCACGACTAGACCTAACCCTGACACTAACCTAACACCTAACCCTAACCAGAACCCCTAAAGCTAACCCTGAACCCTATCCCTAACCCTAGTAGTAAACTTTAACCCTAAACCTAAGCCCAAACCGTAACCCCAATCCTATCCTTTTACCCTAAAACTAACCCCTAAACCTAACCCCTATACCTCACCCTAACTCTAACCCCAATCCTAATTCTAACCATACCCCTTCATAAAACACTAACCGCTAACCTAACACTAACCAAAAACCCTAATCACTTATCCCTAACCCTAACACTTAACCTT
>NW_027182963.1:67500-72500 GCF_041146395.1 Eulemur rufifrons
AACCCCTAACCCTAACCCCTAAACCCTAACCCTAACCCCTAACCCTAACCCTTAAACCCTAACCCTAACCCTAACCCCTAACCATAACCCTAACCCCTAACCCTAACCCCTAAACCCTAACCGTAACCCTAACCCCTAACCCTAAACCTAACCCCTGACCCTGACCCTGACCCTAACCCTAACCCCTAACTCCTAAACCTATCCCTAACCCCTAACCCTAACCCCTGACCCTGACCCTAACCCTAACCCTAACCCTAAACCCTAACCCGAACCCTAACCCCTAACACTAAACCTAACCCCAAACCCTAACCCTAACCCTAACACCTAACCCCAACCCTAACCCCTAAACCTAACCCCTAACCCAAAACCTACCCTAACCCTAACCCCTAACCCTAACCCCTAACCCTAACCCTAACCCCTAACCCTAACCCTAACCCCTAACACTAACCCCTAACCCGAACCCTGACCCTAACCCTAACCCTAACCCTAACCCCTAACCCTAACCCCTAACCCTAACCCTAATCCCAAACCCTAACCCTAACCCTAACCCCTAACCCTAACCCTAACCCTAACCGTAATCCTAATCCTAACCATTAAACCTAACCCTAGCTCTTAAAGCTAACCCTAAACCTTACCCTCACGACTAGACCTTACCCTGACACTAACCTAACACCTAACCCTAACCATAACCCATAAAGCTAACCCTAACCCTGAACCCTAAACCTAACCCTAACACTGAACCTTCACTATATCCCTAACCCCTAAGCCTAATCCTAACTGTTAACCCTCACCCTAACACTTAAACTGGACCATAACACTAAACATTAACCCTAACACTAAACTTTAACCCTAACCATAAGCCCAACACTTAACCCTAATCCTATCCCTTAACCCTAAGCCTACCCCTAAGCCCTAACCCTAAACCTAACCCTAACCCCAACCCTAACCCTTAATCTTGACCCTTACCATTAACCCTCACACTAACCCTAATCCTAATCTTTAACCATAAAGCTAACACTGAAGCCTAACCCTGTGCCAAACGCTAAACCCAAACCTTAACCCTAACCCTGAAACTTAACCATAAACCTAACTGTAACTGTTACACCTAACACTAACCTCTAACCCTAACCCCTAACCCTAAGACCCCACCTTAACACTAACCCTAACCCTAAACATTATCATAATCCTACCCCTAAATCTAATTCTCGGACTTCTTGCTTTCTTAGAGTTTAGAAAGCCTAAAATCCTCCCATGCCATGAGTAAAAGGGGGCTCTGCAGCTCTCTCTTGCATGAAACCAGGAGCCCATACCTAGCGTATGATAGAGTGGGTTCCCGGGGACAATCCCATCCCCCTAACCCCAGCCCCCCGCCCAGTGCAGACAGGGCCTGTACGCTAAGTATAAACACTACCCCTAACAGATAACCCTCACCCTGAACATAGCACCTGACCCTGATCCTATTGCTCACCTTAAAACATAAACCTCCCCGTAACCCTAACTTATCCCCTTATCTTAACCTTAATGCATAACACCCTGAGAAGAAGCCCTATCCCATAATTCTAATCCTAACCCCTAGCCATAACCGTAACACCTCATCCCTAATTCTAAAATGCCAACCCTAACCTTCACCCTACCAACAACCCTAACCCTAACCCTAACCCCTAACCCTAAGCCCTCACCCTATCGCTAATCTTCATCCCTAAACCGTACCGTAATCCTAACCCGTAATCTAATTCTCAGACTTGCTTTCTCAGAGTTTTGAAAGCCTACAATCCTACTAAGCCATGCATGAAAGCCCGCTCTGCCACAGTGTCCTGCATGAAACCCAGAGGCCCATACACTGCGTACGATAGAGTGGGCTCCCAGCGACCATCACAGACCCCTAACTTCGCCTCCTAGTGCATACAGGGCCCGTGCCCTAAGCATAAACCCTACCCCATACCCATAACCCTAACCCGGAACATAACACCTAACCCTGATCCTACTGCTCACCTTAACACGGAAACCTCACCCTAACCCTAACTTAACCCCTTATCTTAACGATAATGCATGACACCCTGAGAACAAGCCCTATACCGTAATTCTAACCCTAACTCCTAGCCATAACCATAACACCTAATCCCTAATTCTGAAACGCCAACCCTAACCTTAACCCTACCAACAACACTAACACTAACCCTAAAACCCTTACCCTAACCCTACGCCTAAAAATAACCCTAACCATTGATCCTTAGTCATAACCCCTAAAGCTTAACCCGAACCATTAACGCTAATCCCAATCCTACCCATTAAACATAACCCTACTTAACCCTAACCCTAACCTATACGCTAATGCCTAGAGATCTAACCCCAACACTGACCTATAGTTAACACTAGCCCTAACCCCTAATCCTAACCTTAAACCTGAACCATAAACCTAACCCTTAACCCTAACCCTATTCCTAACCCCCTAACCCTAACCCTAACTGTTAAGCCTCACCCTAACACTTAACCCTGACTCTAACCCTAAACCTAAACCCTAACCCTGACCCTGAACCTGACCCTGAGCCTAACCCCTAATCCTAACCCTAACCCCTAACCCTACCCCTACCCCTACCCCTACCCTAAGCTTAACCCTAACACAACCCTAACCCTAACCCTAACACAACCCTAACCCTAACCCTAACCCGAACCCGAACCCTAACCCTAACCCTACCCCTAACCCTAACCCTAACCCCTAACCCTAACCCCAACCCCAACCCCAACCATAACCCTAACCCCCTAAACCTAACCCTAACCCTAACCCCTAACCCTAACCCTAACCCCTAACCCCTGACCCTGACCCTAACCCTAACCCCTAACCCTAACCCTAACCCTGAAGCCTAAACCTACCTGTAACCCTTAACACTAACCCTATCCGTGAACCTTAACCCTGACCCTAACCATTACCCGCACCCAAGCTTTTAACCCTGACCCTAACCCTAATCCTTAATGCTAACCCTAACACTAAACCCTAACCCTAAGCCCAACACTTATCCCTAATCCTATCCCTTAACCTTAACCTTAACCCTAATGCTACCCCATAAACGTAACCCTAACCGTGACCAGTAAAGCTAAACCTAACCTATAACACAAACCATAGCACATAACTCTAACACTAAAACTAACCCTAACCCTAACCCTAACCCTAAACCCTAACTCTTAACCTTAACCCTAAGCGTTAACTCTCACGCTAACCTTTAATCCTAACCCTAATCCTAATCTTCAACCCTAAACCTAACACTTAACCCTAACCCTGTACCAAACCCTAACCCCTCATCTTAAACCTAACGGTAAACCTCAACCCTATACCAAAGTGTAACCATTAAACCTAAGAGTAACCTTTAACCCTAACTCTAATCCGTAACCCTAAGCCCTCACCCTAACACTAAACTTCATCCTTAACCCTAACCATAATCCTAACCCTAAATCTAATTCTCAGACTTCTTGCTTTCTTAGAGTTTAGAAAGCCTGTAATCCTCCCATGCCATGCGTGAAAGGAGGCTCTACCTCTGCGTCCTGCATGAAACCCACGGGCTCATACCCAGAGTATGATAGAGTGGGTTCCCTGGTACAATCCCAGCCCCTTAAACTCCCCCCGCACGCCCAATGCAGACAGGGCCCATACGCTAAGCATAAACAATACCTTTAACAGATAACCCTAACCCTGAACATAACACCCAACCCTGTTCCTATTTCTCCCCTTAACACGTAATCCTCACCGTGCGCCTAACTTTAACCTCTTATCCTAACGTTAATGCATAACCCATTTCCTGAGAACAACCCCTATCCCATAATTCTAACCCTATCTCCTAGTCATCACTGTGACACCTAATCCCTAACCCTAATTCTAAACCGCTAACCCTAACCGTAACCCTACCTACAACCCTGACACTGACAGTAACCCTTACTTCTAACCCCAACGCTATGCCTAACAAAAACCCTAAACCTTCACCCTAACCCCTAAGCCTTACCCTAACCCTTAACCCTAATCCTAATCCTAACAATTAAACCTAACCCTAGCTCTTAAAGCTAACCCTAAACCTTACCCTCACGACTAGACCTAACGCTGACACTAACCTAACACCTAACCCTAACCAGAACCCCTAAAGCTAACCCTGAACCCTATTCCTAACCCTAGCAGTAAACTTTAACCCTAAACATAAGCCCAACCCGTAACCCTAATCCTATCCTTTTACCCTAAAACTAACCCCTAAACCTAACCCCTATACCTCACCCTAACTCTAACCCCAATCCTAATTCTAACCATACCCCTTCATAAAACACTAACTCCTAACCGCTAACCCTAACACTAACCAAAAATCCTAATCACTAATCCCTAACCCTAACGCTTAACCTTTACCCTAACCGTTAACCCTCACCCTAAATCTTAACACTGACCCTAACCTGAACCTTTAACTCTAAGCCTAACCCTTAACCCTACAGTAAGGAAGACCCTTAATGCTAATGGGATCCCTTATCCCTAACCCTAACACTACAGCTAAAAATAACACTAACCTTTGATCCTTAAACCTAACCCCTAACACTTACTTTAACCCAAAACCCTAACCCTAATCATAAGCATTAAACCTAATCCTATCTCTTAACCCTAACGCTAGCCCTTACCCTAACGCCTAGATCTAACCCTAAATATAACCTACCGCCTAATCCTAACCTTAAGCCCTAATGGTAACTCTAACCCTGAACCCTAAACCTACCCGTAACCCTTAATACTAACCCTATCCATGAACCTTAACCCTGACCCTAACTATTACCCGCACCCAAGCATTTAACCCTGACCCTAACCCTAATCCTTAATGATAACCCTAACACTAAACCCTCACCCTAAGCCCAACACTTAACCCTAATCCTATCCCTTAACCCTAACCCTAACCTAACCCTGACCCTAACCCTAACCCCTAACCCTAACCCTAACCCCTAACCCTAAACCTAACCCCTAACCCCAACCTCAACCGAAACCC
>NW_027182963.1:87500-92500 GCF_041146395.1 Eulemur rufifrons
AAACCTCAACCCTAACCCAAAGTGTAACCGTTAAACCTAAGACTAACCTTTAACCCTAACCCTAATCCCTAACCCTAAGCCCTCACCCTAACACTAAACTTCATCCTTAACCCTAACCATAATCCTAACCCTAAATCTAATTCTCAGACTTCTTGCTTTCTTAGAGTTTAGAAAGCCTGCAATCCTCCCATGCCATGCGTGAAAGGAGGCTCTACCACTGTGTCCTGCATGAAACCCACGGACCCATACCCAGAGTATGATAGAGTGGGTTCCCGGGTACAATCCCAGCCCGCTAAACTCCCCCCGCCCGCCTAATGCAGACAGGGCCCGTGTGCTAAGCATAAACAATACCTTTAACAGATAACCCTAACCCTGAACATAACACCCAACCCTGTTCCTATTTCTCCCCTTAACACGTAAACTTCACCGTGCGCCTAACTTTAACCTATTACCCTAACGTTAATGCATAACCCATTTCCTGAGAACAACCCCTATCCCATAATTCTAACCCTATCTCCTAGTCATCACTTTGACACCTAATCCCTAACCCTAATTCTAAACCGCTAACCCTAACCGTAACCCTACCTACAACCCTAACACTGACAGTAACCCTTACTTCTAACCCCAACGCTATGCCTAACAAAAACCCTAACCCTTGACCCTATCCCTTCACCCTAACCCCTAAGCCTTACCCTAACCCTTAACCCTAATCCTAATCCTAACCATTAAACCTAACCCTAGCTCTTAAAGCTAACCCTAAACCTTACCCTCACGACTAGACCTAACGCTGACACTAACCTAACACCTAACCCTAACCAGAACCCCTAAAGCTAACCCTGAACCCTATCCCTAACCCTAGCAGTAAACTTTAACCCTAAACATAAGCACAACCAGTAACCCTAATCCTATCCTTTTACCCTAAAACTAACCCCTAAACCTAACCCCTATACCTGACCCTAACTCTAACCCCAATCCTAATTCTAACCATACCCCTTCATAAAACACTAACTCCTAATCGCTAACCCTAACACTAACCAAAATCCCTAATGACTAATCCCTAACCCTAACACTTAACCTTTACCCTAACCGTTAACCCTCACCCTAAATCTTAACACTGACCCTAACCTTAACCTTTAACTGTAAGCCTAACCCTTAACCCTACAGTAAGGAAGACCCTTAATGCTAATGGGATCCCTTATCCCTAACCCTAACACTACAGCTAAAAATAACCCTAACCTTTGATCCTGAAACCTAACCCCTAACACTTACTTTAACCCCAAACCCTAACCCTAATCCTAAGCATTAAACCTAACCCTATCCCTTACCCCTAACGCTAGCCCTTACCCTAACGCCTAGATCTAACCCTAAATCTAACCTACCGCCTAATCCTAACCTTAAGCCCTAATGCTAACTCTAACCCTGAACCCTAAACCTACCCGTAACCCTTAACACTAACACTATCCGTGAACCTTAACCCTGACCCTAACCATTACCCGCAACCAAGCATTTAACCCTGACCCTACCCCTAATCCTTAATGATAACCCTAACACTAAACCCTAACCCTAAGCCCAACACTTATCCCTAATCCTATCCCTTAACCCTAACCATAAGCCTAATCCTAATGCTACCCCCTAAAACTAACCCTAGCCGTGACCAGTAAACCTAACCCTAACCTCTAACACAAACCATAGCACTAAACTAACTGAAACTAACCCTATCCCTAACCCTAACCCTAAACTCTAACTCTTAACCTTAACCCTAAGCGTTAACTCTCACGCTAACCTTTAATCCTAACCGTAATCCTAATCTTCAACCCTAAACCTAACACTTAACCCTAACCCTGTACCAAACCCTAAGCCCTCATCTTAACCCTAACCGAAAACCTCAACCCTAAACCAAAGTTTATCCGTTAAACCTAAGAGTAGCCTTTAACCCTAACCCTAATCCCTAACCCTAAGCCCTCACAATAACACTAAATTTCATCCCTAACCCTAACCATAATCCTACCCTAAATCTCATTCTCAGACTTCTTGCTTTCTTAGAGTTTAGAAAGCCTGCCATCCTCCCATGCCATGCGTGAAAGGAGGCTCTACCACTGTGTCCTGCATGAAACCCATGGGCCCATATCCAGAGTACGATAGAGTGGGTTCCCGGGTACAATCCCAGCCCCCTAAACTCCCCCCGCCCGCCTAATGCAGACAGGGCCCGTGCGCTAAGCATAAACAATACCTTTAACAGATAACCCTAACCCTGAACATAACACCCAACCCTGTTCCTCTTTCTCCCCTTAACACGTAAACCTCACCGTGCACCTAACTTTAACCTCTTATCCTAACGTTAATGCATAACCCATTTCCTGAGAAAAACCCCTATCCCATAATAATAACCCTATCTCCTAGTCATCACTGTGACACCTAATCCCTAACCCTAATTCTAAACCGCTAACCCTAACCGTAACCCTACCTACAACCCTAACACTGACAGTAACCCTTACTTCTAACCCCAACGCTATGCCTAACAAAAACCCTAACCCTTGACCCTAACCCTTCACCCTAACCCCTAAGCCTTACCCTAACCCTTAACCCTAATCCTAATCCTAACCATTAAACCTAACCCTAGCTCTTAAAGCTAACCCTAAACCTTACCCTCACGACTAGACCTAACCCTGACTCTAACCTAATACCTAACCCTAACCAGAACCCCTAAAGCTAAGCCTGAACCCTATCCCTAACCCTAGCAGTAAACTTTAACCCTAAATCTAAGCCCAACCCGTAACCCTAATCCTATCCTTTTACCCTAAAACTAACCCCTAAACCTAACCCCTATACCTCACCCTAACTCTAACCCCAATCCTAATTCCAACCATACCCCTTCATAAAACACTAACTCCTAACCGCTAACCCTAACACTGACCAGAAACCCTAATCACTAATCCCTAACCCTAATGCTTAACCTTTACCCTAACCGTTAACCCTCACCCTAAATCTTAACACTGACCCTAACCTTAACCTTTAACTCTAAGCCTAACCCTTAACCCTACAGTAAGGAAGACCCTTAATGCTAATGGGATCCCTTATCCCTAACCCTAACACTACAGCTAAAAATAACCCTAACCTTGGATCCTTAAACCTAACCGCTAACACTTACTTTAACCCCAAACCCTAACCCTAATCCTAAGCATTAAACCTAACCCTCTCTCTTAACCCTAACCCTAGCCCTTACCCTAACGCCTAGATCTAACCCTAAATCTAACCTAACTGCTAATCCTAAACTTAAGTCCTAATGCTAACTCTAACCCTGAACCCTAAACCTACCCGTAACCCTTAACACTAACCCTATCCGTGAACCTTAACCCTAACCCTAACCATTACCCGCACCCAAGCATTTAAACCTGACCCTAACCCTAATCCTTAATGCTAACCCTAACACTAAACCCTAACCCTAAGCCCAACACGTAACCCTAATCCTATCCCTTAACCCTAACCCTAACCCTAATGCTAACCCCTAAACGTAACCCTAACCGTCACCAGTAAACCTAACCCTAACTGCTAACACAAACTATAGCACATAACTCTAACCCTAAAACTAACACTAACCCTAAACCTAACCCTAAACCCTAACTCTTAACCTTAACCCTAAGCGTTAACTCTCACGCTAACCTTTAATCCTAACCCTAATCCTAATCTTCAACACTAAACCTAATACTTAACTCTAACGCTGTACCAAACCCTAACCACTCATCTTAACCCTAACCGTAAACCTCAACCCTAAACCAGAGTGGAACCGTTAAACCTAAGAGTAATCTTTAACCCTATCCCTAAGCCCTAACCCTAAGCCCTCACCCTAACACTAAACTTCATCCTTAACCCTAACCATAATCCTAACCCTAAATCTAATTCTCAGACTTCTTGCTTTCTTAGAGTTTAGAAAGCCTGCAATCCTCCCATGCCATTCGTGAAAAGAGGCTCTACCACTGTGTCCTGCATGAAACCCACGGACCCATACCCAGAGTATGATAGAGTGGGTTCCCGGGTACAATCTCAGCCCCCTAAAATCCCCCCGCCCGCCTAATGCAGACAGGGCCCGTGCGCTAAGCATAAACAATACCTTTAACAGATAACCCTAACCCTGAACATAACACCCAACCCTGTTCCTATTTCTCCCCTTAACACGTAAACCTCACCGTGCGCCTAACTTTAACCTCTTATCCTAACGTTAATGCATAACACATTTCTTGAGAACAACCCCTATCCCATAATTCTAACCCTATCTCCTAGTCATCACTGTGAAACCTAATCCCTAATCCTAATTCTAAACCGCTAACCCTAAGCGTAACCCTACCTACAACCCTAACACTGACAGTGACCCTTACTTCTAACCCCAACGCTATGCCTAACAAAAACCCTAACCCTTGACCCTAACCCTTCACCCTAACCCCTAAGCCTTACCCTAACCCTTAACCCTAATCCTAATCCTAACCATTAAACCTAACCCTAGCTCTTAAAGCTAACCCTAAACCTTACCCTCACGACTAGACCTAACCCTGACACTAACCTAACACCTAACCCTAACCAGAACCCCTAAAGCTAACCCTGAACCCTATCCCTAACCCTAGCAGTAAACTTTAACCCTAAACCTAAGCCCAACCCGTAACCCTAATCCTATCCTTTTACCCTAAAACTAACCCCTAAACCTAACCCCTACACCTCACGCTAACTCTAACCCCAATCCTAATTCTAACCATACCCCTTCATAATACACTAACACCTAACCGCTAACCCTAACACTAACCAAAAACCCTAATCACTAATCCCTAACCCTAACGCTTAACCTTTACCCTAACCGTTAACCCTCACCCTAAATCTTAACACTGACCCTAACCTTAACCTTTAACTCTAAGCCTATCCCTTAATCCTACAGTAAGGAAGACCCTTAATGCTAATGGGATCCCTTATCCCTAACCCTAACACTACAGCTAAAAATAACCCTAACCTTTGAT
>NW_027182963.1:97500-100000 GCF_041146395.1 Eulemur rufifrons
TGAACCTTAACCCTGACCCTAACCATTACACGCACCCAGGCATTTAACCCTGACCCTACCCCTAGTCCTTAATGATAACCCTAACACTAAACCCTAACCCTAAGGCCAACACTTAACCGTAATCCTATCCCTTAACCCTAACCCTAACCCTAACCCTAATGCTAACCACTAAACGTAACCCTAACCGTGAACAGTAAACCTAACCCTAACCTCTAACACAAACCATAGCACATAACTCTAACCCTAAAACTAACCCTAACCCTAAACCCTAACTCTTAACCTTAACCCTAAGCGTTAACTCTCACGCTATCCTATAATCCTAACCCTAATCCTAATCTTCAACCCTAAACCTTACACTTAACCCTAACCCTGTACCAACCCCTAACCCCTCATCTTAACCCTAACCGTAAACCTCAACCCTAAACCAAAGTGTAACCGTTAAACCTAAGAGTAACCTTTAACCCTAACCCTAATCCCTAACCCTAAGCCCTCACCCTAACACTAAACTTCATCCTTAACCCTAACCATAATCCTAACCCTAAATCTAATTCTCAGACTTCTTGCTCTCTTAGAGTTTAGAAAGCCTGCAATCCTCCCATGCCATGCGTGAAAGGAGGCTCTACCACTGTGTCCTGTATGAAACCCACGGACCCATACCCAGAGTATGATAGAGTGGCTTCCCGGGTACAATCCTAGCCCCCAAAACTCTCCCCCGCCCGCCTAATGCAGACAGGGCCCGTGCGCTAAGCATAAACAATACCTTTAACAGATAACCCTAACCCTGAACATAACACCCAACCCTGTTCCTATTTCTCCCTTTAACACGTAAACTTCACCGTGTGCCTAACTTTAACCTCTTATCCTAACGTTAATGCATAACCCATTTCCTGAGAACAACCCCTATCCCATAATTCTAACCCTATCTCCTAGTCATCACTGTGACACCTAATCCCTAACCCTAATTCCAAACCGCTAACCCTAACCGTAACCCTACCTACAACCCTAACACTGACAGTAACCCTTACTTCTAACCCCAACGCTATGCCTAACAAAAACCCTAACCCTTGACCCTAACCCTTCACCCTAACCCCTAAGCCTTACCCTAACCCTTAACCCTAATCCTAATCCTAACCATTAAACCTAACCCTAGCTCTTAAAGCTAACCCTAAACCTTACCCTCACGACTAGACCTAACCCTGACACTAACCTAACACTTAACCCTCACCAGAACCCCTAAAGCTAACCCTGAACCCTATCCCTAATCGTAGCAGTAAACTTTAACCCTAAACCTAAGCCCAACCCGTAACCCTAATCCTATCCTTTTACCCTAAAACTAACCCCTAAACCTAACCCCTATACCTCACCCTAACTCTAACCCCAATCCTAATTCTAACCATACCCCTTCATAAAACACTAACCGCTAACCTAACACTAACCAAAAACCCTAATCACTAATCCCTACCCCTAACACTTAACCTTTACCCTAACCGTTAACCCTCACCCTAAATCTTAACACTGACCCTAACCTTACCCTTTAACTCTAAGCCTAACCCTTAACCCTACAGTAAGGAAGACCCTTAATGCTAATGGGATCCCTTATCCCTAACCCTAACACTACAGCTAAAAATAACCGTAACCTTGGATCCTTAAACCTAACCCCTAACACTTACTTTAACCCCAAACCCTAACCCTAATCCTAAGCATTAAACCTAACCCTATCTCTGAACCCTAACGCTAGCCCTTACCCTAATGCCTAGATGTAACCCTAAATCGAACCTACCGCCTAATCCTAACCTTAAGCCCTAATGCTAACTCTAACCCTGAACCCTAAACCTACCCGTAACCCTCAACACTAACACTATCCGTGAACCTTAACCCTGACCCTAACCATTACCCGCACCAAGCATTTAACCCTGACACTACCTCTAATCCTTAATGATAACACTAACACTAAACCCTAACCCTAAGCCCAACACTTAACCCTAATCCTATCCCTTAACCCTAACCCTAACGCAAACCCCTAAACGTAACCCTAACCGTGACCAGTAAACCTAGCCTTAACCTCTAACACAAACCATAGCACATAACTCTAACCCTAAAACTAAACCTAACCCTAACCCTAACCCTAACCCTAGCCCTCACCGTAACGCCTAGATCTAACCCTAAATGTAACCTACCGCCTATTCCTAAACTTAAGTCCTAATGCTAACTCTAACCCTGAACCCTAAACCTACCCGTAACCCTTAACACTAACCCTATCCGTGAACCTTAACCCTGACGCTAACCATTACCCGCATCCAAGCATTTAACCCTGACCCTAACCCTAATCCTTAATGCTAACCCTAACACTAAACCCTAACCCTAAGCCCAACACTTAACCCTAACCCTAACCCTAACCCTAAGCCCAACACTTAACCCTAATCCTATCCCTTAACCCTAACCCTAACCTAACCCTAACCCTAACCCTAACCCCTAACCCTAACCCTAACCCCTAACCCTA
>NW_027182963.1:125000-127500 GCF_041146395.1 Eulemur rufifrons
CTAAGCCCAACACTTATCCCTAATCCTATCCCTTAACCTTAACCTTAACCCTAATGCTTCCCCATAAACGTAATCCTAACCGTGACCAGTAAACCTAACCCTAACCTCTAACACAAACCATAGCACATAACTCTAACCCTAAAACTAACCCTAACCCTAACCCTAACCCTAAACCCTATCTCTTAACCTTAACCCTAAGCGTTAACTCTCACGCTAACCTTTCATCCTACCCCTAATCCTAATCTTCAACCCTAAACCTAACACTTAACCCTAACCCTGTACCAAACACTAACCCCTCATCTAAACCCTAACGGTAAACCTCAACCCTAAACCAAAGTGTAACCGTTAAACCTAAGACTAACCTTTAACCCTAACCCTAATCCCTAACCCTAAGCCCTCACCCTAACACTAAACTTCATCCTTAACCCTAACCATAATCCTAACCCTAAATCTAATTCTCAGACTTCTTGCTTTCTTAGAGTTTAGAAAGCCTGCAATCCTCCCATGCCATGCGTGAAAGGAGGCTCTACCACTGTGTCCTGCATGAAAACTACGGGCCCATACCCAGGGTATGATAGAGTGGTTTCCTGGGTACAATCCCAGCCCGCTAAACTCCCCCCGCCCGCCTAATGCAGACAGGGCCCGTGTGCTAAGCATAAACAATACCTTTAACAGATAACCCTAACCCTGAACATAACACCCAACCCTGTTCCTATTTCTCCCCTTAACACGTAAACCTCACCGTGCGCCTAACTTTAACCTCTTATCCTAACGTTAATGCATAACCCATTTCCTGAGAACAACCCCATCCCATAATTCTAACCCTATCTCCTAGTCATCACTGTGACACCTAATCCCTAACCCTAATTCTAAACCGCTAACCCTAACCGTAACCCTACCTACAACCCTAACACTGACAGTAACCCTTACTTCTAACCCCAACGCTATGCCTAACAAAAACCCTAACCCTTGACCCTATCCCTTCACGCTAACCCCTAAGCCTTACCCTAACCCTTAACCCTAATCCTAATCCTAACCATTAAACCTAACCCTAGCTCTTAAAGCTAACCCTAAACCTTACCCTCACGACTAGACCTAATCCTGACACTAACCTAACACCTAACCCTAACCAGAACCCCTAAAGCTAACCCTGAACCCTATCCCTAACCCTAGCAGTAAACTTTAACCCTAAACCTAAGCCCAACCCGTAACCCTAATCCTATCCTTTTACCCTAAAACTAACCCCTAAACCTATCCCCTATACCTCACCCTAACTCTAACCCCAATCCTAATTCTAACCATACCCCTTCATAAAACACTAACTCCTAACCGCTAACCCTAACACTAACCAAAAACCCTAATCACTAATCCCTAACCCTAACGCTTAACCTTTACCCTAACCGTTAACCCTCACCCTAAATCTTAACACTGACCCTAACCTTAACCTTTAACTCTAAGCCTAACCCTTAACCCTACAGTAAGGAAGACCATTAATGCTAATGGGATCCCTTATCCCTAACCCTAACACTACAGCTAAAAATAACCCTAACCTTGGATCCTTAAACCTAACCCCTAACACTTACTTTAACCCCAAACCCTAACCCTAATCCTAAGCATTAAACCTAACCCTATCTCTTAACCCTAACGCTATCCCTTACCCTAACGCCTAGATCTAACCCTAAATCGAACCTACCGCCTAATCCTAACCTTAAGCCCTAATGCTAACTCTAACCCTGAACCCTAAACCTACCCGTAACCCTTAACACTAACCCTATCCGTGAACCTTAACCCTGACCCTAACCATTACCCACACCCAAGCATTTAACCCTGACCTACCCCTAATCCTTAATGATAACCCTAACACTAAACCTTCACCCTACGCCCAACACTTAACCCTAATCCTATCCCTTAACCCTAACCCTAATGCTAACCCCTAAACGTAACCCTCACCGTGACCAGTAAACCTAACCCTAACCTCTAACACAAACCATAGCACATAACTCTAACCCTAAAACGAACCCTAAACCTAACCCTAACCCCTAACTCTTAAGCTTATACCTAAGCGTTAACTCTCACGCTAACCTTTAATCCTAACCTTAATCCTAATCTTCAACCCTAAACCTAACACTTAACCCTAACCCTGTACCAAACCCTAACCCCTCATCTTAACCCCAACCGTAAACCTCAACCCTAAACCAAAGTGTACCCGTTAAACCTAAGAGTAACATTTAACCCTAACCCTAAGCCCTAACCCTAAGCCCTCACCCTAACACTAAACTTCATCCTTAACCCTAACCATAATCCTAACCCTAAATCTAATTCTCAGACTTCTTACTTTCTTAGAGTTTAGAAAGCCTGCAATCCTCCCATGCCATGCGTAAAAGGAGGCTCTACCACTGTGTCCTGGATGAAACCCACGGGCCCATACCCAGAGTAGGATAGAGTGGGTTCCCGGGTACAATCCCAGCCCCCTAAACTTCCCCCTCCCGCCTAATGCAGA
>NW_027182963.1:140000-142500 GCF_041146395.1 Eulemur rufifrons
ACCCCTAACCCTAACCCTAACCCCTAACCCCTTACCCTGACCCTTACCCTAACCATAACCCCTTACCCTAACCCTAACCCTAACTCTATCCCTGAACCCTAAACCTACCCGTAACCCTTAACACTAACCCTATCCGTGAACCTTAACCCTGACCCTAACCATTACCCGCACCCAAGCATTTAACCCTGACCCTACCCGTAATCCTTAATGATAACCCTAACACTAAACCCTAACCCTAAGCCCAACACTTATCCCTAATCCTATCCCTTAACCCTAACCATAAGCCTAACCCTAATGCTACCCCCTAAACCTAACCCTAGCCGTGACCAGTAAACCTAACCCTAACCTCTAACACAAACCATAGCACATAACTCTAACTCTAAAACTAACCCTAACCCTAACCCTAAACCCTAACTCTTAACCTTAACCCTAAGCGTTAACTCTCACGCTAACCTTTAATCCTAACCCTAATCCTAATCTTCAACCCTAAACCTAACACTTAACCCTAACCCTGTACCAAACCCTAACCCCTCATCTTAACCCTAACCGTAAACCTCAACCCTAATCCAAAGTGTAACCGTTAAACCTAAGGGTAACCTTTAACCCTAACCCTAATCCCTTACCCTAAGCCCTCACCCTAACACTAAACTTCATCCTTAACCCTAACCATAATCCTAACCCTAAATCTAATTCTCAGACTTCTTGCTTTCTTAGAGTTTAGAAAGCCTGCAATCCTCCCATGCCATGCGTGAAAGGAGGCTCTACCACTGCGTCCTGCATGAAACCCACGGGCCCATACCCAGAGTATGATAGAGTGGGTTCCCGGGTACAATCCCAGCCCCCTAAACTCCCCCCGCCCGCCCAATGCAGACAGGGCCCGTGCGCTAAGCATAAACAATACCTTTAACAGATAACCCTAACCCTGAACATAACACCCAACCGTCTTCCTATTTCTCCCCTTAACACGTAAACCTCACCGTGCGCATAACTTTAACCTCTTATCCTAACGTTAATGCATAACCCATTTCCTGAGAACAACCCCTATCCCATAATTCTAACCCTATCTCCTAGTCATCACTGTGACACCTAATCCCTAACCCTAATTCTAAACCGCTAACCCTAACCGTAACCCTACCTACAACCCTAACACTGACAGTAACCCTTACTTCTAACCCCAACGCTATGCCTAACAAAAACCCTAACCCTTGACCCTAACCCTTCACCCTAACCCATAAGCCTTACCCTAACCCTTAACCCTAATCCTAATCCTAACCATTAAACCTAACCCTAGCTCTTAAAGCTAACCCTAAACCTTACCCTCACGACTAGACCTAACCCTGACACTAATCTAACACTTAACCCTCACCAAAACCCCTAAAGCTAAACCTGAACACTATCGCTAACCCTAGCAGTAACTGTAACCCTAAACCTAAGCCCAACCCGAAACCCTAATCCTATCCTTTTACCCTAAAACTAACCCCTAAACCTAACCCCTATACCTCACCCTAACTCTAACCCCAATCCTAATTCTAACCATACCCCTTCATAAAACACTAACCGCTAACCTAACACTAACCAAAAACCCTAATCACTAATCCCTAACCCTAACACTTAACCTTTACCCTAACCGTTAACTCTCACCCTAAATCTTAACACTGACCCTAACCTTAACCTTTAACTCTAAGCCTAACCCTTAACCCTACAGTAAGGAAGACCCTTAATGCTAATGAGATCCCTTATCCCTAAGCCTAACACTACAGCTAAAAATAACCCTAACCTTGGATCCTTAAACCTAACCCCTAACACTTACTTTAACCCCAAACCCTAACCCTAATCCTAAGCATTAAACCTAACCCTATCTCTTAACCCTAACGCTAGCCCTTACCCTAACGCCTAGATCTAACCCTAAATCGAACCTACCGCCTAATCCTAACCTTAAGCCCTAATGCTAACTCTAACCCTGAACCCTAAACCTACCCGTAACCCTTAACACTAACCCTATCCGTGAACCTTAACCCTGACCCCAACCATTACCCGCACCCAAGCATTTAACCCTGACCCTACCCCTAATCCTTAATGATAACACTAACACTAAACCCTAACCCTAAGCCCAACACTTAACCCTAATCCTATCCCTTAACCCTAACCCTAACGCAAACCCCTAAACGTAACCCTAACCGTGACCAGTAAACCTAACCTTAACCTCTAACACAAACCATAGCACATAACTCTAACCCTAAAACTAAACCTAACCCCAACCTTAACCCTAAACCCTAACTCTTAAGCTTAACCCTAAGCGTTAACTCTCACGCTAACCTTTAATCCTAACCCTAATCCTAATCTTCAACCCTAAACCTAACACTTAACCCTAACCCTGTACCAAACCCTAACCCCTCATCTTAACCCTAACCGTAAACCTCAACCCTAAACCAAAGTGTAACCGTTAAACCTAAGAGTAACCTTTAACCCTAACCCTAAGCCCTAACCCTAAGCCCTCACC
>NW_027182963.1:155000-157500 GCF_041146395.1 Eulemur rufifrons
ACCCCTGACCCTGACCCTTACCCTAACACTAACCCCTTACCCTAACCCTAACCCTAACTCTATCCCTGAACCCTAAACCTACCCGTAACCCTTAACACTAACCCTATCCGTGAACCTTACCCCTGACCCTAACCATTACCCGCACCCAAGCTTTTAACCCTGACCCTAACCCTAATCCTTAATGCTAATCCTAACACTAAACCCTAACCCTAAGCCCAACACTTATCCCTAATCCTATCCCTTAACCTTAACCTTAACCCTAATGCTACCCCATAAACGTAACCCTAACCGTGACCAGTAAACCTAACCCTATCCTCTAACACAAACCATAGCACATAACTCTAACCCTAAAACTAACCCTAACCCTAACCCTAACCCTAAACCCTAACTCTTAACCTTAACCCTAAGCGTTAACTCTCACGCTAACCTTTAATCCTAACCCTAATCCTAATCTTCAACCCTAAACCTAACACTTAACCCTAACCCTGTACCAAACCCTAAACCCTCATCTTAACCCTAACCGTAAACCTCAACCCTAAACCAAAGTGTAACCGTTAAACCTAAGATTAACCTTTGACCCTAACCCTAATACCTAAGCCTAAGCCCTCACCCTAACACTAAACTTCATCCTTAACCCTAACCATAATCCAACCCTAAATCTCATTCTCACACTTCTTGCTTTCTTAGAGTTTAGAAAGCCTGCCATCCTCCCATGCCATGGGTGAAAGGAGGCTCTACCACTGTGTCCTGCATGAAACCCACGGGCCCATACCCAGAATATGATAGAGTGGGTTCCCGGGTACAATCCCAGCCCCCTAATCTCCCCCCGCCCGCCTAATGCAGACAGGGCCCGTGCGCTAAGCATAAACAATACCTTTAACAGATAACCCTAACCCTGAACATAACACCCAACCCTGTTCCTATTTCTCCCCTTAACACGTAAACCTCACCGTGCGCCTAACTTTAACCTCTTATCCTAACGTTAATGCATAACCCATTTCCTGAGAACAACCGCTATCCCATAATTCTAACCCTATCTCCTAGTCATCACTGTGACACCTAATCCCTAACCCTAATTCTAAACCGCTAACCCTAACCGTAACCCTACCTACAACCCTAACACTGACAGTAACCCTTAATTCTAACCCCAACGCTATGCCTAACAAAAACCCTAACCCTGCACCCTAACCCCTAAGCCTTACCCTAACCCTTAACCCTAATCCTAATCCTAACCATTAAACCTAACCATAGCTCTTAAAGATAACCCTGAACCTTGCCCTCACGACTAGACCTAACCCTGACACTAACCTAATACCTAACCCTAACCAGAACCCCTAAAGCTAAGCCTGAACCCTATCCCTAACCCTAGCAGTAAACTTTAACCCTAAAGCTAAGCCTAACCGGTAACCCTAATCCTATCCTTTTACCCTAAAACTAACCCCTAAAACTAAACCCTATACCTCACCCTAACTCTAACCCCAATCCTAATTCTAACCATACCCCTTCATAAAACACTAACTCCTAACCGCTAACCCTAACACTAACCAAAAACCCTAATCACTAATGCCTAACCCTAACGCTTAACCTTTACCCTAACCGTTAACCCTCACCCTAAATCTTAACACTGACCCTAACATTAACCTTTAACTCTAAGCCTAACCCTTAACCCTACAGTAAGGAAGACCCTTAATGCTAATGGGATCCCTTTTCCGTAACCCTAACACTACAGCTAAAAATAACAGTAACCTTTCATCCTTAAACCTAACCCCTAACACTTACTTTAACCCCAAACCCTAACCCTATCCTAAGCATTAAACCTAACCCTATCTCTTAACCCTAACGCTAGCCCTTACCCGAACGCCTAGATCTAACCCTAAATCGAACCTACCGCCTAATCCTAACCTTAAGCCCTAATGCTAACTCTAACCCTGAACCCTAAACCTACCCGTAACCCTTACCACTAACCCTATCCGTGAACCTTAACCCTGACCCTAACCATTACCCGCACCCAGGCATTTAACCCTGACCCTACCCCTAGTCCTTAATGATAACCCTAACACTAAACCCTAACCCTAAGGTCAACACTTAACCGTAATCCTATCCCTTAACCCTAACCCTAACCCTAACCCTAATGCTAACCCCTAAACGTAACCCTAACCGTCACCAGTAAACCTAACCCTAACCTCTAACACAAACTATAGCACATAACTCTAACCCTAAAACTAACCCTAACCCTAAACCTAACCCTAAACCCTAACTCTTAACCTTAACCCTAAGCGTTAACTCTCAAGCTATCCTATAATCCTAACCCTAATCCTAATCTTCAACCCTAAACCTTACACTTAACCCTAACCCTGTACCAAACCCTAACCCCTCATCTTAACCCTAACCGTAAACCTCAACCCTAAACCAAAGTGTAACCGTTAAACCTAAGAGTAACCTTTAACCCTAAACTTAATCCCTAACCCTAAGCCCTCACCCTAACACTAAACTTCATCCT
>NW_027182963.1:185000-190000 GCF_041146395.1 Eulemur rufifrons
ACCCCAAACCCTAACCCTAATCCTAAGCATTAAACCTAACCCTATCTCTTAACCCTAACGCTAGCCCTTACCCTAACGCCTAGATCTAACCCTAAATCTAACCTACCGCCTAATCCTAACCTTAAGCCCTAATGCTAACACTAACCCTGAACCCTAAACCTACCCGTAACCCTTAACACTAACCCTATCCGTGAACCTTAACCCTGACCCTAACCATTACCCGCACCCAAGCATTTAACCCTGACCCTAACCCTAATCCTTAATGCTAACCTTAACACTAAACCCTAACCCTAAGCCCAACACTTAACCCTAATCCTATCACTTAATCCTAAACCTAACCCTAACCCTAATGCTAACTTCTAAACGTAACCCTAACCTTGACCAGTAAACCTAACCCTAACCTCTACAGAAACCATAACACATAACTCTAACCCTAAAACTAACACTAACCCTAACCCTAAACCCTAACTCTTAACCTTAACCCTAAGCGTTAACTCTCACGCTAACCTTTAATCCTAACCCTAATCCTAATCTTCAACCCTAAACCTAACACTTAACCCTAACCCTGTACCAAACCCTAACCCCTCATCTTAACCCTAACCGTAAACCTCAACCCTAAACCAAAGTGTAACCGTTAAACCTAAGAGTAGCCTTTAACCCTAACCCTTATCCCTAACCCTAAGCCCTCACCCTAACACTAAACTTCATCCTTGACCCTAACCATAATCCTAACCCTAAATCTGATTCTCAGACTTCTTGTTTTCTTAGAGTTTAGAAAGCCTGCAAACCTCCCATGCCATGCGTCAAAGGAGGCTCTACCACTGTGTCCTGCATGAAATCCACGTGCCCATACCCAGAGTATGATAGAGTGGGTTCCCGGGTACAATCCCAGCCCCCTAAACTCCCCCCGCCCGCCTAATGCAGACAGGGCCCGTGCGCTAAGCATAAACAATACCTTTAACAGATAACCCTAACCCTGAACATAACACCCAACCCTGTTCCTATTTCTCGCCTTAACACGTAAACCTCACCGTGCGCCTAATTTTAACCTCTTATCCTAACGTTAATGCATAACCCATTTCCTGAGAACAACCCCTATCCCATAATTCTAACCCTATCTGCTAGTCATCACTGTGACACCTAATCCCTAACCCTAATTCTAAACCGCTAACCCTAACTGTAACCCTACCTACAACCCTAACACTGACAGTAACCCTTACTTCTAACCCCAACGCTATGCCTAACAAAAACCCTAACCCTTGACCCTAACCCTTCACCCTAATCCCTAAGCCTTACTCTAACCCTAACCCTAACCCTAACCCTATCCCTTATCCCTAACCCTAACCCTAATGCTACCCCCTAAACGTAACCCTAACCGTGACCAGTAAACCTAACCCTAACCTCTAACACAAACCATAGCACATAACTCTAACCCTAAAACTAACCCTAACCCTAAACCTAACCCTAAACCCTAACTCTTAACCTTAACACTAAGCGTTAACTCTCACGCTAACCTTTTAATCCTAACCCTAATCCTAATCTTCAACCCTAAACCTAACACTTATCCCTAACCCTGTACCAAACCGTAACCCCTCATCTTAACCCTAACCGTAAACCTCAACCCTAAAACAAAGTTTAACCGTTAAACCTAAGAGTAACCTTTAACCCTAACCCTATTCCCTGACCCTAAGCCCTCACCCTAACACTAAACTTCATCCTTAACCCTAACCAGAACCCTAACCCTAAATCTAATTCTCAGACTTCTTGCTTTCTTAGAGTTTAGAAAGCCTGCAATCCTCCCATGCCATGCGTGAAAGGAGGCTCTACCACTGGGTCCTGCATGCAACCCACGGGCCCATACCCAGAGTATGATAAAGTGGGTTCCCGGGTACAATCTCAGCCCCCTAAACTCCCCCGCCCGCCTAATGCAGACAGGGCCCGTGCGCTAAGCATAAACAATACCTTTAACAGATAACCCTAACCCTGAACATAACACCCAACCCTGTTCCTATTTCTCCCCTTAACACGTAAACCTCACCGTGCGCTAAACTTTAACCTCTTATCCTAACGTTAATGCATAACCCATTTCCTGAGAACAACCCCTATCCCATAATTCTAACTCTATCTCCTAGTCATCACTGTGACACCTAATCCCTAACCCTAATTCTAAACCGCTAACCCTAACCGTAACCCTACCTACAACCCTAACACTGACAGTAACCCTTACTTCTAACCCCAACGCTATGCCTAACAAAAACCCTAACCCTTGACCCTAACCCTTCACCCTAACCCCTAAGCCTTACCCTAACCCTTAACCCTAATCCTAATCCTAACCATTAAACCTAACCCTAGCTCTTAAAGCTAACCCTAAACCTTACCCTCACGACTAGACCTAACCCTGACACTAACCTTACACCTAACCCTAACCAGAACCCCTAAAGCTAACCCTGAACCCTATCCCTAACCCCAGCAGTAAACTTTAACCCTAAACCTAAGGCCAACCCGTAACCCTAATCTTATCCTTTTACCCTAAAACTAACCCCTAAACCTAACCCCTATACCTCACCCTAACTCTAACCCCAATCCTAATTCTAACCATACCCATTCATAAAACACTAACTCCTAACCGCTAACCCTAACACTAACCAAATCCCTAATCACTAATCCCTAACCCTAACGCTTAACCTTTACCCTAACCGTTAACCCTCACCCTAAATCTTAACCCTGACTCTAACATTAACCTTTAACTCTAAGCCTAACCCTTAGCCCTACAGTAAGGAAGACCCTTAATGCTAATGGGATCCCTTATCCCTAACCCTAACACTACAGCTAAAAATAACCCTAACCTTGGATCCTTAAACCTAACCCCTAACACTTACTTTAACCCCAAACCCTAACCCTAATCCTAAGAATTAAACCTAACCCTATCTCTTAACCCTAACGCTAGCCCTTACCCTAACGCCTAGATCTAACCCAAAATCTAACCTACCGCCTAATCCTAACCTTAAGCCCTAATGCTAACACTAACCCTGAACCCTAAACCTACCCGAAACCCTTAACACTAACCCTATCCGTGAACCTTAACCCTGACCCTAACCATTACCCGCACCCAAGCATTTAACCCTGACCCTAACCCTAATCCTTAATGCTAACCCTAACACTAAACCCTAACCCTAAGCCCAACACTTATCCCTAATCCTATCCCTTAACCCTAAGCGTAACCCTAATGCTAACCCCTAAACGTAACCCTAACCGTGACCAGTAAAGCTAACCCTAACCTCTAACACAAACCATAGCACATAACTCTAACCCTAAAACTAACCCTAACCCTACCCCTACCCATAACCCTAATCCCTAACCCTAACCCCTAACCCTAACCCCTAACCCTAACCCTAACCCCTAACCGTAACCCTCACCCCTAACCCTAACCCTAATCCTAACCGAAACCCTAACCCTAACTCTAACCCTAACCCCTAACCCTAACCCTAACCCCTAATCCTAACCCAAACCCTAAACCCTAACCCTAACCCTACCCTAACCCTAACCCTAACCGCAACCCCAACCCCTAACCCTAACCCCTAATCCTAACCCCTAACCCTAACCCTAACCCCTAACCATAACCCTAACCCCTAACCCTAACCCTAACCACTAACCCTAACCCTAACCCCTAACCCTAACCCCGAACCCGAACCCGAACCCGAACCCTAAACCTAACCCTAATCCTATCCCCTATCCCTAACCCCTAACCCCTAACCCTAACCCTAACCCAAACCTAACCCTACCCTAACCCTAACCCTAACCCCTAACCCTAACCCAAACCCTAACCCTAACCCCTAACCCTAACCATAACCCCTAACCCTAACCCTAACCGTAACCCCTAACCCTAACCCTAACCCAAAACTTAACCCTAACCTTAACCCTTAACCCTAACCCTAACCCCTAAACCTAACCCTAACGCCTACCTCTAACCCTAACCCTAACCCAACCCTAACCCTAACCCAAACCCTAACCCTAACCCTACCCTACCCTAACCCTAACCCTAACCCCTAACCCTAACCCTACCCTACCCTAACCCTAACCCTAACCCTAACCCCTAACCCTAAACCTAACCCCTAAACCTAAACCCTAACCCTAAACCTAACCCTACCCCTACCCCTAACCCTAATACCTAACCCTAACCCCAACCCCTAACCCTAAACCCTAACCCTAACCCTAACCCCTAACCGTAACCCTAACCGCTAACCCTAACCCTAATCCTAACCAAAACCCTAACACTAACCCTAACCCTAACCCCTAACCCTCACCCTAACCCCTAACCCTAACCCTAACGCCAAACCCTAACCCTAACCCTAACCATAACCCCAACCCCTAACCCTAACCCTAACCCCTAACCCTAACCCCTAACCCTAACCCCTAACCCAAACCCTAAAGCTAACCCTAACCCCTACCCTAACCCTAACCCTAAACCCTAACCATAACCCTACTCTAACCCTAACCCTAACGCAAACCCTAACCCTAACCCCTAACCCCTACCCTAACGCTAACCCTAAACTCTAACCCTAACCCTAACCCCTAACCCTAACCCCAACCTTAACCCCTAAGCCTAACCCCTAACCCTAACCCTAACCCAAACCTAACCCTACCCTAACCCTAACCCTAACCCCTAACCCTAACCCAAACCCTAACCCTAACCCCAAACCGTAACCCTAACCCCTAACCCTAACTCTAACCGTAACCCCTAACCCTAATCCTAACCCAAACCCTAACCCTAACCCTAACCCCTAACCCTAACCCTAACCCCTAAACCTAACCCTAACCCCTACCCCTAACCCTAACCCAACCCTAAGCCTAACCCTAACCCCTAACCCTAACCCTAACTCAAACCCTAGCCCTAACCCTAACCCCTAACCCTAACCCCTAACCCTAACCCTAACCCCTACACCTACCCCTAACCCTAACCCAACCCTAACCCTAACCCAAACCCTAACCCTAACTCTACC